>NW_026440200.1:0-137994 GCF_002870075.4 Lactuca sativa | reverse complement strand
AAGCAGTGGTATCAACGCAGAGTACTGCTCATCAAAGCTTTTCTAAACTGCATAGACTTCTAATGTGGAACTCAAGAATGAAACAATGCTCATCCAAGCTTTGCTTAAATTGTATAGACTTCTACTGTGGAACTCAAGAATTAAACAATGCTCTTCAAAGCATTGCTAAATTGTGAAGACGACTTTTCTTCAGGTACTCAAGAATTAAACAATGCTTATTGAACTAAATTGTGTTGTCTTTTAATGTGGAACTAAAGAATGACATAATTCTTGTCAATGCCTTGCTTAAATTGCATAGACTTCTATTGTGGAACTTAAGAATTAAACCATGCTTATCAAAGCTTTGCTAAATCGCGAAGACTACTTCTGTTGTGGAACTCACGAATTAAACAACGCTCATGAAATCTTTGCTAAATTGCATAGACTTCTAAGGTGGAACTCAAGAATGAAACAATGCTCATTAGAGCTTTGCTTCAAATGTATAGACTTCTATTGTGTAACTCGATAATTAAACAATGCTCTTCAAACCTTTCCTAAATTGCGAAGACGAGTTTTATTGAGCTACTCAAGAATTAAACAATGCTTATTGAACTAAATTGCATAGACTTTTAATGTGGAACTAAAGAATGAAATAATTCTTATCAATGCCTTGCTTAAATTGCATAGACTTCTATTATGGAACTTAAGAATTAAACAATGCTTATCAAAGCTTTGCTAAATTGTGAAGACTACTTGTATTGTGGAACTCAAAAAACAATGCATAACAAAGCTTTGCTAAATTGCATAGACTTCTAATGTGGAACTCAAGAATGAAACAATGCTCAACAAAGCTTTGCATAAATTGCAGACACTTCTGTTGTGGAACTCAAGACTTAAGCAATTCTCATCAAAGCTTTGTTAAATTGCAAAGACTACTTCTATTGTGGAACTCAAGAATTAAACAATGCTCATCAATGCTTTTCTTAAAGTGCATAGACTTATATTGTGGAACTCAAAAATCAAACAATGCTCGTCAAAGCTTTGCTTAAATTGCGTAGACTTCTATTATGGAACTCAAGAATAAAGAAATGCTCATCAAAGCTTTACTAAATTGCAAAGATTACTTCTATTATGGAATTTAAGAATCAAACAACGCTCATCAAAGCTTTTCTAAACTGCATAGACTTCTAATGTGGAACTCAAGAATGAAACAACGCTCATCCAAGCTTTGCTTAAATTGTATAGACTTCTACTGTGGAACTCAAGAATTAAACAATGCTCTTCAAAGCATTGCTAAATTGTGAAGACGACTTTTCTTCACGTACTCAAGAATTAAACAATGCTTATTGAACTAAATTGTGTTGTCTTTTAATGTGGAACTAAAGAATGAAATAATTCTTGTCAATGCCTTGCTTAAATTGCATAGACTTCTATTGTGGAACTTAAGAATTAAACCATGCTTATCAAAGCTTTGCTAAATCGCGAAGACTACTTCTGTTGTGGAACTCACGAATTAAACAACGCTCATGAAATCTTTGCTAAATTGCATAGACTTCTAAGGTGGAACTCAAGAATGAAACAATGCTCATTAGAGCTTTGCTTCAAATGTATAGACTTCTATTGTGTAACTCGATAATTAAACAATGCTCTTCAAACCTTTCCTAAATTGCGAAGACGAGTTTTATTGAGCTACTCAAGAATTAAACAATGCTTATTGAACTAAATTGCATAGACTTTTAATGTGGAACTAAAGAATGAAATAATTCTTATCAATGCCTTGCTTAAATTGCATAGACTTCTATTATGGAACTTAAGAATTAAACAATGCTTATCAAAGCTTTGCTAAATTGTGAAGACTACTTGTATTGTGGAACTCAAAAAACAATGCATAACAAAGCTTTGCTAAATTGCATAGACTTCTAATGTGGAACTCAAGAATGAAACAATGCTCAACAAAGCTTTGCATAAATTGCAGACACTTCTGTTGTGGAACTCAAGACTTAAGCAATTCTCATCAAAGCTTTGTTAAATTGCAAAGACTACTTCTATTGTGGAACTCAAGAATTAAACAATGCTCATCAATGCTTTTCTTAAAGTGCATAGACTTATATTGTGGAACTCAAAAATCAAACAATGCTCGTCAAAGCTTTGCTTAAATTGCGTAGACTTCTATTATGGAACTCAAGAATAAAGAAATGCTCATCAAAGCTTTACTAAATTGCAAAGATTACTTCTATTATGGAATTTAAGAATCAAACAACGCTCATCAAAGCTTTTCTAAACTGCATAGACTTCTAATGTGGAACTCAAGAATGAAACAATGCTCATCCAAGCTTTGCTTAAATTGTATAGACTTCTACTGTGGAACTCAAGAATTAAACAATGCTCTTCAAAGCATTGCTAAATTGTGAAGACGACTTTTCTTCAGGTACTCAAGAATTAAACAATGCTTATTGAACTAAATTGTGTTGTCTTTTAATGTGGAACTAAAGAATGAAATAATTCTTGTCAATGCCTTGCTTAAATTGCATAGACTTCTATTGTGGAACTTAAGAATTAAACCATGCTTATCAAAGCTTTGCTAAATCGCGAAGACTACTTCTGTTGTGGAACTCACGAATTAAACAACGCTCATGAAATCTTTGCTAAATTGCATAGACTTCTAAGGTGGAACTCAAGAATGAAACAATGCTCATTAGAGCTTTGCTTCAAATGTATAGACTTCTATTGTGTAACTCGATAATTAAACAATGCTCTTCAAACCTTTCCTAAATTGCGAAGACGAGTTTTATTGAGCTACTCAAGAATTAAACAATGCTTATTGAACTAAATTGCATAGACTTTTAATGTGGAACTAAAGAATGAAATAATTCTTATCAATGCCTTGCTTAAATTGCATAGACTTCTATTATGGAACTTAAGAATTAAACAATGCTTATCAAAGCTTTGCTAAATTGTGAAGACTACTTGTATTGTGGAACTCAAAAAACAATGCATAACAAAGCTTTGCTAAATTGCATAGACTTCTAATGTGGAACTCAAGAATGAAACAATGCTCAACAAAGCTTTGCATAAATTGCAGACACTTCTGTTGTGGAACTCAAGACTTAAGCAATTCTCATCAAAGCCTTGTTAAATTGCAAAGACTACTTCTATTGTGGAACTCAAGAATTAAACAATGCTCATCAATGCTTTTCTTAAAGTGCATAGACTTATATTGTGGAACTCAAAAATCAAACAATGCTCGTCAAAGCTTTGCTTAAATTGTGTAGACTTCTATTATGGAACTCAAGAATAAAGAAATGCTCATCAAAGCTTTACTAAATTGCAAAGATTACTTCTATTATGGAATTTAAGAATCAAACAACGCTCATCAAAGCTTTTCTAAACTGCATAGACTTCTAATGTGGAACTCAAGAATGAAACAATGCTCATCCAAGCTTTGCTTAAATTGTATAGACTTCTACTGTGGAACTCAAGAATTAAACAATGCTCTTCAAAGCATTGCTAAATTGTGAAGACGACTTTTCTTCAGGTACTCAAGAATTAAACAATGCTTATTGAACTAAATTGTGTTGTCTTTTAATGTGGAACTAAAGAATGACATAATTCTTGTCAATGCCTTGCTTAAATTGCATAGACTTCTATTGTGGAACTTAAGAATTAAACCATGCTTATCAAAGCTTTGCTAAATCGCGAAGACTACTTCTGTTGTGGAACTCACGAATTAAACAACGCTCATGAAATCTTTGCTAAATTGCATAGACTTCTAAGGTGGAACTCAAGAATGAAACAATGCTCATTAGAGCTTTGCTTCAAATGTATAGACTTCTATTGTGTAACTCGATAATTAAACAATGCTCTTCAAACCTTTCCTAAATTGCGAAGACGAGTTTTATTGAGCTACTCAAGAATTAAACAATGCTTATTGAACTAAATTGCATAGACTTTTAATGTGGAACTAAAGAATGAAATAATTCTTATCAATGCCTTGCTTAAATTGCATAGACTTCTATTATGGAACTTAAGAATTAAACAATGCTTATCAAAGCTTTGCTAAATTGTGAAGACTACTTGTATTGTGGAACTCAAAAAACAATGCATAACAAAGCTTTGCTAAATTGCATAGACTTCTAATGTGGAACTCAAGAATGAAACAATGCTCAACAAAGCTTTGCATAAATTGCAGACACTTCTGTTGTGGAACTCAAGACTTAAGCAATTCTCATCAAAGCCTTGTTAAATTGCAAAGACTACTTCTATTGTGGAACTCAAGAATTAAACAATGCTCATCAATGCTTTTCTTAAAGTGCATAGACTTATATTGTGGAACTCAAAAATCAAACAATGCTCGTCAAAGCTTTGTTTAAATTGTGTAGACTTCTATTATGGAACTCAAGAATAAAGAAATGCTCATCAAAGCTTTACTAAATTGCAAAGATTACTTCTATTATGGAATTTAAGAATCAAACAACGCTCATCAAAGCTTTTCTAAACTGCATAGACTTCTAATGTGGAACTCAAGAATGAAACAATGCTCATCCAAGCTTTGCTTAAATTGTATAGACTTCTACTGTGGAACTCAAGAATTAAACAATGCTCTTCAAAGCATTGCTAAATTGTGAAGACGACTTTTCTTCAGGTACTCAAGAATTAAACAATGCTTATTGAACTAAATTGTGTTGTCTTTTAATGTGGAACTAAAGAATGACATAATTGTTGTCAATGCCTTGCTTAAATTGCATAGACTTCTATTGTGGAACTTAAGAATTAAACCATGCTTATCAAAGCTTTGCTAAATCGCGAAGACTACTTCTGTTGTGGAACTCACGAATTAAACAACGCTCATGAAATCTTTGCTAAATTGCATAGACTTCTAAGGTGGAACTCAAGAATGAAACAATGCTCATTAGAGCTTTGCTTCAAATGTATAGACTTCTATTGTGTAACTCGATAATTAAACAATGCTCTTCAAACCTTTCCTAAATTGCGAAGACGAGTTTTATTGAGCTACTCAAGAATTAAACAATGCTTATTGAACTAAATTGCATAGACTTTTAATGTGGAACTAAAGAATGAAATAATTCTTATCAATGCCTTGCTTAAATTGCATAGACTTCTATTATGGAACTTAAGAATTAAACAATGCTTATCAAAGCTTTGCTAAATTGTGAAGACTACTTGTATTGTGGAACTCAAAAAACAATGCATAACAAAGCTTTGCTAAATTGCATAGACTTCTAATGTGGAACTCAAGAATGAAACAATGCTCAACAAAGCTTTGCATAAATTGCAGACACTTCTGTTGTGGAACTCAAGACTTAAGCAATTCTCATCAAAGCTTTGTTAAATTGCAAAGACTACTTCTATTGTGGAACTCAAGAATTAAACAATGCTCATCAATGCTTTTCTTAAAGTGCATAGACTTATATTGTGGAACTCAAAAATCAAACAATGCTCGTCAAAGCTTTGCTTAAATTGCGTAGACTTCTATTATGGAACTCAAGAATAAAGAAATGCTCATCAAAGCTTTACTAAATTGCAAAGATTACTTCTATTATGGAATTTAAGAATCAAACAACGCTCATCAAAGCTTTTCTAAACTGCATAGACTTCTAATGTGGAACTCAAGAATGAAACAATGCTCATCCAAGCTTTGCTTAAATTGTATAGACTTCTACTGTGGAACTCAAGAATTAAACAATGCTCTTCAAAGCATTGCTAAATTGTGAAGACGACTTTTCTTCAGGTACTCAAGAATTAAACAATGCTTATTGAACTAAATTGTGTTGTCTTTTAATGTGGAACTAAAGAATGAAATAATTCTTGTCAATGCCTTGCTTAAATTGCATAGACTTCTATTGTGGAACTTAAGAATTAAACCATGCTTATCAAAGCTTTGCTAAATCGCGAAGACTACTTCTGTTGTGGAACTCACGAATTAAACAACGCTCATGAAATCTTTGCTAAATTGCATAGACTTCTAAGGTGGAACTCAAGAATGAAACAATGCTCATTAGAGCTTTGCTTCAAATGTATAGACTTCTATTGTGTAACTCGATAATTAAACAATGCTCTTCAAACCTTTCCTAAATTGCGAAGACGAGTTTTATTGAGCTACTCAAGAATTAAACAATGCTTATTGAACTAAATTGCATAGACTTTTAATGTGGAACTAAAGAATGAAATAATTCTTATCAATGCCTTGCTTATTAAATTGCATAGACTTCTATTATGGAACTTAAGAATTAAACAATGCTTATCAAAGCTTTGCTAAATTGTGAAGACTACTTGTATTGTGGAACTCAAAAAACAATGCATAACAAAGCTTTGCTAAATTGCATAGACTTCTAATGTGGAACTCAAGAATGAAACAATGCTCAACAAAGCTTTGCATAAATTGCAGACACTTCTGTTGTGGAACTCAAGACTTAAGCAATTCTCATCAAAGCCTTGTTAAATTGCAAAGACTACTTCTATTGTGGAACTCAAGAATTAAACAATGCTCATCAATGCTTTTCTTAAAGTGCATAGACTTATATTGTGGAACTCAAAAATCAAACAATGCTCGTCAAAGCTTTGCTTAAATTGTGTAGACTTCTATTATGGAACTCAAGAATAAAGAAATGCTCATCAAAGCTTTACTAAATTGCAAAGATTACTTCTCTTATGGAATTTAAGAATCAAACAACGCTCATGAAAGCTTTTCTAAACTGCATAGACTTCTAATGTGGAACTCAAGAATGAAACAATGCTCATCCAAGCTTTGCTTAAATTGTATAGACTTCTACTGTGGAACTCAAGAATTAAACAATGCTCTTCAAAGCATTGCTAAATTGTGAAGACGACTTTTCTTCAGGTACTCAAGAATTAAACAATGCTTATTGAACTAAATTGTGTTGTCTTTTAATGTGGAACTAAAGAATGACATAATTCTTGTCAATGCCTTGCTTAAATTGCATAGACTTCTATTGTGGAACTTAAGAATTAAACCATGCTTATCAAAGCTTTGCTAAATCGCGAAGACTACTTCTGTTGTGGAACTCACGAATTAAACAACGCTCATGAAATCTTTGCTAAATTGCATAGACTTCTAAGGTGGAACTCAAGAATGAAACAATGCTCATTAGAGCTTTGCTTCAAATGTATAGACTTCTATTGTGTAACTCGATAATTAAACAATGCTCTTCAAACCTTTCCTAAATTGCGAAGACGAGTTTTATTGAGCTACTCAAGAATTAAACAATGCTTATTGAACTAAATTGCATAGACTTTTAATGTGGAACTAAAGAATGAAATAATTCTTATCAATGCCTTGCTTAAATTGCATAGACTTCTATTATGGAACTTAAGAATTAAACAATGCTTATCAAAGCTTTGCTAAATTGTGAAGACTACTTGTATTGTGGAACTCAAAAAACAATGCATAACAAAGCTTTGCTAAATTGCATAGACTTCTAATGTGGAACTCAAGAATGAAACAATGCTCAACAAAGCTTTGCATAAATTGCAGACACTTCTGTTGTGGAACTCAAGACTTAAGCAATTCTCATCAAAGCTTTGTTAAATTGCAAAGACTACTTCTATTGTGGAACTCAAGAATTAAACAATGCTCATCAATGCTTTTCTTAAAGTGCATAGACTTATATTGTGGAACTCAAAAATCAAACAATGCTCGTCAAAGCTTTGCTTAAATTGTGTAGACTTCTATTATGGAACTCAAGAATAAAGAAATGCTCATCAAAGCTTTACTAAATTGCAAAGATTACTTCTATTATGGAATTTAAGAATCAAACAACGCTCATCAAAGCTTTTCTAAACTGCATAGACTTCTAATGTGGAACTCAAGAATGAAACAATGCTCATCCAAGCTTTGCTTAAATTGTATAGACTTCTACTGTGGAACTCAAGAATTAAACAATGCTCTTCAAAGCATTGCTAAATTGTGAAGACGACTTTTCTTCAGGTACTCAAGAATTAAACAATGCTTATTGAACTAAATTGTGTTGTCTTTTAATGTGGAACTAAAGAATGAAATAATTCTTGTCAATGCCTTGCTTAAATTGCATAGACTTCTATTGTGGAACTTAAGAATTAAACCATGCTTATCAAAGCTTTGCTAAATCGCGAAGACTACTTCTGTTGTGGAACTCACGAATTAAACAACGCTCATGAAATCTTTGCTAAATTGCATAGACTTCTAAGGTGGAACTCAAGAATGAAACAATGCTCATTAGAGCTTTGCTTCAAATGTATAGACTTCTATTGTGTAACTCGATAATTAAACAATGCTCTTCAAACCTTTCCTAAATTGCGAAGACGAGTTTTATTGAGCTACTCAAGAATTAAACAATGCTTATTGAACTAAATTGCATAGACTTTTAATGTGGAACTAAAGAATGAAATAATTCTAATCAATGCCTTGCTTAAATTGCATAGACTTCTATTATGGAACTTAAGAATTAAACAATGCTTATCAAAGCTTTGCTAAATTGTGAAGACTACTTGTATTGTGGAACTCAAAAAACAATGCATAACAAAGCTTTGCTAAATTGCATAGACTTCTAATGTGGAACTCAAGAATGAAACAATGCTCAACAAAGCTTTGCATAAATTGCAGACACTTCTGTTGTGGAACTCAAGACTTAAGCAATTCTCATCAAAGCCTTGTTAAATTGCAAAGACTACTTCTATTGTGGAACTCAAGAATTAAACAATGCTCATCAATGCTTTTCTTAAAGTGCATAGACTTATATTGTGGAACTCAAAAATCAAACAATCCTCGTCAAAGCTTTGCTTAAATTGTGTAGACTTCTATTATGGAACTCAAGAATAAAGAAATGCTCATCAAAGCTTTACTAAATTGCAAAGATTACTTCTCTTATGGAATTTAAGAATCAAACAACGCTCATGAAAGCTTTTCTAAACTGCATAGACTTCTAATGTGGAACTCAAGAATGAAACAATGCTCATCCAAGCTTTGCTTAAATTGTATAGACTTCTACTGTGGAACTCAAGAATTAAACAATGCTCTTCAAAGCATTGCTAAATTGTGAAGACGACTTTTCTTCAGGTACTCAAGAATTAAACAATGCTTATTGAACTAAATTGTGTTGTCTTTTAATGTGGAACTAAAGAATGACATAATTCTTGTCAATGCCTTGCTTAAATTGCATAGACTTCTATTGTGGAACTTAAGAATTAAACCATGCTTATCAAAGCTTTGCTAAATCGCGAAGACTACTTCTGTTGTGGAACTCACGAATTAAACAACGCTCATGAAATCTTTGCTAAATTGCATAGACTTCTAAGGTGGAACTCAAGAATGAAACAATGCTCATTAGAGCTTTGCTTCAAATGTATAGACTTCTATTGTGTAACTCGATAATTAAACAATGCTCTTCAAACCTTTCCTAAATTGCGAAGACGAGTTTTATTGAGCTACTCAAGAATTAAACAATGCTTATTGAACTAAATTGCATAGACTTTTAATGTGGAACTAAAGAATGAAATAATTCTTATCAATGCCTTGCTTAAATTGCATAGACTTCTATTATGGAACTTAAGAATTAAACAATGCTTATCAAAGCTTTGCTAAATTGTGAAGACTACTTGTATTGTGGAACTCAAAAAACAATGCATAACAAAGCTTTGCTAAATTGCATAGACTTCTAATGTGGAACTCAAGAATGAAACAATGCTCAACAAAGCTTTGCATAAATTGCAGACACTTCTGTTGTGGAACTCAAGACTTAAGCAATTCTCATCAAAGCTTTGTTAAATTGCAAAGACTACTTCTATTGTGGAACTCAAGAATTAAACAATGCTCATCAATGCTTTTCTTAAAGTGCATAGACTTATATTGTGGAACTCAAAAATCAAACAATGCTCGTCAAAGCTTTGCTTAAATTGTGTAGACTTCTATTATGGAACTCAAGAATAAAGAAATGCTCATCAAAGCTTTACTAAATTGCAAAGATTACTTCTATTATGGAATTTAAGAATCAAACAACGCTCATCAAAGCTTTTCTAAACTGCATAGACTTCTAATGTGGAACTCAAGAATGAAACAATGCTCATCCAAGCTTTGCTTAAATTGTATAGACTTCTACTGTGGAACTCAAGAATTAAACAATGCTCTTCAAAGCATTGCTAAATTGTGAAGACGACTTTTCTTCAGGTACTCAAGAATTAAACAATGCTTATTGAACTAAATTGTGTTGTCTTTTAATGTGGAACTAAAGAATGAAATAATTCTTGTCAATGCCTTGCTTAAATTGCATAGACTTCTATTGTGGAACTTAAGAATTAAACCATGCTTATCAAAGCTTTGCTAAATCGCGAAGACTACTTCTGTTGTGGAACTCACGAATTAAACAACGCTCATGAAATCTTTGCTAAATTGCATAGACTTCTAAGGTGGAACTCAAGAATGAAACAATGCTCATTAGAGCTTTGCTTCAAATGTATAGACTTCTATTGTGTAACTCGATAATTAAACAATGCTCTTCAAACCTTTCCTAAATTGCGAAGACGAGTTTTATTGAGCTACTCAAGAATTAAACAATGCTTATTGAACTAAATTGCATAGACTTTTAATGTGGAACTAAAGAATGAAATAATTCTAATCAATGCCTTGCTTAAATTGCATAGACTTCTATTATGGAACTTAAGAATTAAACAATGCTTATCAAAGCTTTGCTAAATTGTGAAGACTACTTGTATTGTGGAACTCAAAAAACAATGCATAACAAAGCTTTGCTAAATTGCATAGACTTCTAATGTGGAACTCAAGAATGAAACAATGCTCAACAAAGCTTTGCATAAATTGCAGACACTTCTGTTGTGGAACTCAAGACTTAAGCAATTCTCATCAAAGCCTTGTTAAATTGCAAAGACTACTTCTATTGTGGAACTCAAGAATTAAACAATGCTCATCAATGCTTTTCTTAAAGTGCATAGACTTATATTGTGGAACTCAAAAATCAAACAATCCTCGTCAAAGCTTTGCTTAAATTGTGTAGACTTCTATTATGGAACTCAAGAATAAAGAAATGCTCATCAAAGCTTTACTAAATTGCAAAGATTACTTCTCTTATGGAATTTAAGAATCAAACAACGCTCATGAAAGCTTTTCTAAACTGCATAGACTTCTAATGTGGAACTCAAGAATGAAACAATGCTCATCCAAGCTTTGCTTAAATTGTATAGACTTCTACTGTGGAACTCAAGAATTAAACAATGCTCTTCAAAGCATTGCTAAATTGTGAAGACGACTTTTCTTCAGGTACTCAAGAATTAAACAATGCTTATTGAACTAAATTGTGTTGTCTTTTAATGTGGAACTAAAGAATGACATAATTCTTGTCAATGCCTTGCTTAAATTGCATAGACTTCTATTGTGGAACTTAAGAATTAAACCATGCTTATCAAAGCTTTGCTAAATCGCGAAGACTACTTCTGTTGTGGAACTCACGAATTAAACAACGCTCATGAAATCTTTGCTAAATTGCATAGACTTCTAAGGTGGAACTCAAGAATGAAACAATGCTCATTAGAGCTTTGCTTCAAATGTATAGACTTCTATTGTGTAACTCGATAATTAAACAATGCTCTTCAAACCTTTCCTAAATTGCGAAGACGAGTTTTATTGAGCTACTCAAGAATTAAACAATGCTTATTGAACTAAATTGCATAGACTTTTAATGTGGAACTAAAGAATGAAATAATTCTTATCAATGCCTTGCTTAAATTGCATAGACTTCTATTATGGAACTTAAGAATTAAACAATGCTTATCAAAGCTTTGCTAAATTGTGAAGACTACTTGTATTGTGGAACTCAAAAAACAATGCATAACAAAGCTTTGCTAAATTGCATAGACTTCTAATGTGGAACTCAAGAATGAAACAATGCTCAACAAAGCTTTGCATAAATTGCAGACACTTCTGTTGTGGAACTCAAGACTTAAGCAATTCTCATCAAAGCTTTGTTAAATTGCAAAGACTACTTCTATTGTGGAACTCAAGAATTAAACAATGCTCATCAATGCTTTTCTTAAAGTGCATAGACTTATATTGTGGAACTCAAAAATCAAACAATGCTCGTCAAAGCTTTGCTTAAATTGTGTAGACTTCTATTATGGAACTCAAGAATAAAGAAATGCTCATCAAAGCTTTACTAAATTGCAAAGATTACTTCTATTATGGAATTTAAGAATCAAACAACGCTCATCAAAGCTTTTCTAAACTGCATAGACTTCTAATGTGGAACTCAAGAATGAAACAATGCTCATCCAAGCTTTGCTTAAATTGTATAGACTTCTACTGTGGAACTCAAGAATTAAACAATGCTCTTCAAAGCATTGCTAAATTGTGAAGACGACTTTTCTTCAGGTACTCAAGAATTAAACAATGCTTATTGAACTAAATTGTGTTGTCTTTTAATGTGGAACTAAAGAATGAAATAATTCTTGTCAATGCCTTGCTTAAATTGCATAGACTTCTATTGTGGAACTTAAGAATTAAACCATGCTTATCAAAGCTTTGCTAAATCGCGAAGACTACTTCTGTTGTGGAACTCACGAATTAAACAACGCTCATGAAATCTTTGCTAAATTGCATAGACTTCTAAGGTGGAACTCAAGAATGAAACAATGCTCATTAGAGCTTTGCTTCAAATGTATAGACTTCTATTGTGTAACTCGATAATTAAACAATGCTCTTCAAACCTTTCCTAAATTGCGAAGACGAGTTTTATTGAGCTACTCAAGAATTAAACAATGCTTATTGAACTAAATTGCATAGACTTTTAATGTGGAACTAAAGAATGAAATAATTCTAATCAATGCCTTGCTTAAATTGCATAGACTTCTATTATGGAACTTAAGAATTAAACAATGCTTATCAAAGCTTTGCTAAATTGTGAAGACTACTTGTATTGTGGAACTCAAAAAACAATGCATAACAAAGCTTTGCTAAATTGCATAGACTTCTAATGTGGAACTCAAGAATGAAACAATGCTCAACAAAGCTTTGCATAAATTGCAGACACTTCTGTTGTGGAACTCAAGACTTAAGCAATTCTCATCAAAGCCTTGTTAAATTGCAAAGACTACTTCTATTGTGGAACTCAAGAATTAAACAATGCTCATCAATGCTTTTCTTAAAGTGCATAGACTTATATTGTGGAACTCAAAAATCAAACAATCCTCGTCAAAGCTTTGCTTAAATTGTGTAGACTTCTATTATGGAACTCAAGAATAAAGAAATGCTCATCAAAGCTTTACTAAATTGCAAAGATTACTTCTCTTATGGAATTTAAGAATCAAACAACGCTCATGAAAGCTTTTCTAAACTGCATAGACTTCTAATGTGGAACTCAAGAATGAAACAATGCTCATCCAAGCTTTGCTTAAATTGTATAGACTTCTACTGTGGAACTCAAGAATTAAACAATGCTCTTCAAAGCATTGCTAAATTGTGAAGACGACTTTTCTTCAGGTACTCAAGAATTAAACAATGCTTATTGAACTAAATTGTGTTGTCTTTTAATGTGGAACTAAAGAATGACATAATTCTTGTCAATGCCTTGCTTAAATTGCATAGACTTCTATTGTGGAACTTAAGAATTAAACCATGCTTATCAAAGCTTTGCTAAATCGCGAAGACTACTTCTGTTGTGGAACTCACGAATTAAACAACGCTCATGAAATCTTTGCTAAATTGCATAGACTTCTAAGGTGGAACTCAAGAATGAAACAATGCTCATTAGAGCTTTGCTTCAAATGTATAGACTTCTATTGTGTAACTCGATAATTAAACAATGCTCTTCAAACCTTTCCTAAATTGCGAAGACGAGTTTTATTGAGCTACTCAAGAATTAAACAATGCTTATTGAACTAAATTGCATAGACTTTTAATGTGGAACTAAAGAATGAAATAATTCTTATCAATGCCTTGCTTAAATTGCATAGACTTCTATTATGGAACTTAAGAATTAAACAATGCTTATCAAAGCTTTGCTAAATTGTGAAGACTACTTGTATTGTGGAACTCAAAAAACAATGCATAACAAAGCTTTGCTAAATTGCATAGACTTCTAATGTGGAACTCAAGAATGAAACAATGCTCAACAAAGCTTTGCATAAATTGCAGACACTTCTGTTGTGGAACTCAAGACTTAAGCAATTCTCATCAAAGCTTTGTTAAATTGCAAAGACTACTTCTATTGTGGAACTCAAGAATTAAACAATGCTCATCAATGCTTTTCTTAAAGTGCATAGACTTATATTGTGGAACTCAAAAATCAAACAATGCTCGTCAAAGCTTTGCTTAAATTGTGTAGACTTCTATTATGGAACTCAAGAATAAAGAAATGCTCATCAAAGCTTTACTAAATTGCAAAGATTACTTCTATTATGGAATTTAAGAATCAAACAACGCTCATCAAAGCTTTTCTAAACTGCATAGACTTCTAATGTGGAACTCAAGAATGAAACAATGCTCATCCAAGCTTTGCTTAAATTGTATAGACTTCTACTGTGGAACTCAAGAATTAAACAATGCTCTTCAAAGCATTGCTAAATTGTGAAGACGACTTTTCTTCAGGTACTCAAGAATTAAACAATGCTTATTGAACTAAATTGTGTTGTCTTTTAATGTGGAACTAAAGAATGAAATAATTCTTGTCAATGCCTTGCTTAAATTGCATAGACTTCTATTGTGGAACTTAAGAATTAAACCATGCTTATCAAAGCTTTGCTAAATCGCGAAGACTACTTCTGTTGTGGAACTCACGAATTAAACAACGCTCATGAAATCTTTGCTAAATTGCATAGACTTCTAAGGTGGAACTCAAGAATGAAACAATGCTCATTAGAGCTTTGCTTCAAATGTATAGACTTCTATTGTGTAACTCGATAATTAAACAATGCTCTTCAAACCTTTCCTAAATTGCGAAGACGAGTTTTATTGAGCTACTCAAGAATTAAACAATGCTTATTGAACTAAATTGCATAGACTTTTAATGTGGAACTAAAGAATGAAATAATTCTAATCAATGCCTTGCTTAAATTGCATAGACTTCTATTATGGAACTTAAGAATTAAACAATGCTTATCAAAGCTTTGCTAAATTGTGAAGACTACTTGTATTGTGGAACTCAAAAAACAATGCATAACAAAGCTTTGCTAAATTGCATAGACTTCTAATGTGGAACTCAAGAATGAAACAATGCTCAACAAAGCTTTGCATAAATTGCAGACACTTCTGTTGTGGAACTCAAGACTTAAGCAATTCTCATCAAAGCCTTGTTAAATTGCAAAGACTACTTCTATTGTGGAACTCAAGAATTAAACAATGCTCATCAATGCTTTTCTTAAAGTGCATAGACTTATATTGTGGAACTCAAAAATCAAACAATCCTCGTCAAAGCTTTGCTTAAATTGTGTAGACTTCTATTATGGAACTCAAGAATAAAGAAATGCTCATCAAAGCTTTACTAAATTGCAAAGATTACTTCTCTTATGGAATTTAAGAATCAAACAACGCTCATGAAAGCTTTTCTAAACTGCATAGACTTCTAATGTGGAACTCAAGAATGAAACAATGCTCATCCAAGCTTTGCTTAAATTGTATAGACTTCTACTGTGGAACTCAAGAATTAAACAATGCTCTTCAAAGCATTGCTAAATTGTGAAGACGACTTTTCTTCAGGTACTCAAGAATTAAACAATGCTTATTGAACTAAATTGTGTTGTCTTTTAATGTGGAACTAAAGAATGACATAATTCTTGTCAATGCCTTGCTTAAATTGCATAGACTTCTATTGTGGAACTTAAGAATTAAACCATGCTTATCAAAGCTTTGCTAAATCGCGAAGACTACTTCTGTTGTGGAACTCACGAATTAAACAACGCTCATGAAATCTTTGCTAAATTGCATAGACTTCTAAGGTGGAACTCAAGAATGAAACAATGCTCATTAGAGCTTTGCTTCAAATGTATAGACTTCTATTGTGTAACTCGATAATTAAACAATGCTCTTCAAACCTTTCCTAAATTGCGAAGACGAGTTTTATTGAGCTACTCAAGAATTAAACAATGCTTATTGAACTAAATTGCATAGACTTTTAATGTGGAACTAAAGAATGAAATAATTCTTATCAATGCCTTGCTTAAATTGCATAGACTTCTATTATGGAACTTAAGAATTAAACAATGCTTATCAAAGCTTTGCTAAATTGTGAAGACTACTTGTATTGTGGAACTCAAAAAACAATGCATAACAAAGCTTTGCTAAATTGCATAGACTTCTAATGTGGAACTCAAGAATGAAACAATGCTCAACAAAGCTTTGCATAAATTGCAGACACTTCTGTTGTGGAACTCAAGACTTAAGCAATTCTCAAGTACTCTGCGTTGATACCACTGCTTTACTTCTATTGTGGAACTCAAGAATTAAACAATGCTCATCAATGCTTTTCTTAAAGTGCATAGACTTATATTGTGGAACTCAAAAATCAAACAATGCTCGTCAAAGCTTTGCTTAAATTGTGTAGACTTCTATTATGGAACTCAAGAATAAAGAAATGCTCATCAAAGCTTTACTAAATTGCAAAGATTACTTCTATTATGGAATTTAAGAATCAAACAACGCTCATCAAAGCTTTTCTAAACTGCATAGACTTCTAATGTGGAACTCAAGAATGAAACAATGCTCATCCAAGCTTTGCTTAAATTGTATAGACTTCTACTGTGGAACTCAAGAATTAAACAATGCTCTTCAAAGCATTGCTAAATTGTGAAGACGACTTTTCTTCAGGTACTCAAGAATTAAACAATGCTTATTGAACTAAATTGTGTTGTCTTTTAATGTGGAACTAAAGAATGAAATAATTCTTGTCAATGCCTTGCTTAAATTGCATAGACTTCTATTGTGGAACTTAAGAATTAAACCATGCTTATCAAAGCTTTGCTAAATCGCGAAGACTACTTCTGTTGTGGAACTCACGAATTAAACAACGCTCATGAAATCTTTGCTAAATTGCATAGACTTCTAAGGTGGAACTCAAGAATGAAACAATGCTCATTAGAGCTTTGCTTCAAATGTATAGACTTCTATTGTGTAACTCGATAATTAAACAATGCTCTTCAAACCTTTCCTAAATTGCGAAGACGAGTTTTATTGAGCTACTCAAGAATTAAACAATGCTTATTGAACTAAATTGCATAGACTTTTAATGTGGAACTAAAGAATGAAATAATTCTAATCAATGCCTTGCTTAAATTGCATAGACTTCTATTATGGAACTTAAGAATTAAACAATGCTTATCAAAGCTTTGCTAAATTGTGAAGACTACTTGTATTGTGGAACTCAAAAAACAATGCATAACAAAGCTTTGCTAAATTGCATAGACTTCTAATGTGGAACTCAAGAATGAAACAATGCTCAACAAAGCTTTGCATAAATTGCAGACACTTCTGTTGTGGAACTCAAGACTTAAGCAATTCTCATCAAAGCCTTGTTAAATTGCAAAGACTACTTCTATTGTGGAACTCAAGAATTAAACAATGCTCATCAATGCTTTTCTTAAAGTGCATAGACTTATATTGTGGAACTCAAAAATCAAACAATCCTCGTCAAAGCTTTGCTTAAATTGTGTAGACTTCTATTATGGAACTCAAGAATAAAGAAATGCTCATCAAAGCTTTACTAAATTGCAAAGATTACTTCTCTTATGGAATTTAAGAATCAAACAACGCTCATGAAAGCTTTTCTAAACTGCATAGACTTCTAATGTGGAACTCAAGAATGAAACAATGCTCATCCAAGCTTTGCTTAAATTGTATAGACTTCTACTGTGGAACTCAAGAATTAAACAATGCTCTTCAAAGCATTGCTAAATTGTGAAGACGACTTTTCTTCAGGTACTCAAGAATTAAACAATGCTTATTGAACTAAATTGTGTTGTCTTTTAATGTGGAACTAAAGAATGACATAATTCTTGTCAATGCCTTGCTTAAATTGCATAGACTTCTATTGTGGAACTTAAGAATTAAACCATGCTTATCAAAGCTTTGCTAAATCGCGAAGACTACTTCTGTTGTGGAACTCACGAATTAAACAACGCTCATGAAATCTTTGCTAAATTGCATAGACTTCTAAGGTGGAACTCAAGAATGAAACAATGCTCATTAGAGCTTTGCTTCAAATGTATAGACTTCTATTGTGTAACTCGATAATTAAACAATGCTCTTCAAACCTTTCCTAAATTGCGAAGACGAGTTTTATTGAGCTACTCAAGAATTAAACAATGCTTATTGAACTAAATTGCATAGACTTTTAATGTGGAACTAAAGAATGAAATAATTCTTATCAATGCCTTGCTTAAATTGCATAGACTTCTATTATGGAACTTAAGAATTAAACAATGCTTATCAAAGCTTTGCTAAATTGTGAAGACTACTTGTATTGTGGAACTCAAAAAACAATGCATAACAAAGCTTTGCTAAATTGCATAGACTTCTAATGTGGAACTCAAGAATGAAACAATGCTCAACAAAGCTTTGCATAAATTGCAGACACTTCTGTTGTGGAACTCAAGACTTAAGCAATTCTCATCAAAGCTTTGTTAAATTGCAAAGACTACTTCTATTGTGGAACTCAAGAATTAAACAATGCTCATCAATGCTTTTCTTAAAGTGCATAGACTTATATTGTGGAACTCAAAAATCAAACAATGCTCGTCAAAGCTTTGCTTAAATTGTGTAGACTTCTATTATGGAACTCAAGAATAAAGAAATGCTCATCAAAGCTTTACTAAATTGCAAAGATTACTTCTATTATGGAATTTAAGAATCAAACAACGCTAATCAAAGCTTTTCTAAACTGCATAGACTTCTAATGTGGAACTCAAGAATGAAACAATGCTCATCCAAGCTTTGCTTAAATTGTATAGACTTCTACTGTGGAACTCAAGAATTAAACAATGCTCTTCAAAGCATTGCTAAATTGTGAAGACGACTTTTCTTCAGGTACTCAAGAATTAAACAATGCTTATTGAACTAAATTGTGTTGTCTTTTAATGTGGAACTAAAGAATGAAATAATTCTTGTCAATGCCTTGCTTAAATTGCATAGACTTCTATTGTGGAACTTAAGAATTAAACCATGCTTATCAAAGCTTTGCTAAATCGCGAAGACTACTTCTGTTGTGGAACTCACGAATTAAACAACGCTCATGAAATCTTTGCTAAATTGCATAGACTTCTAAGGTGGAACTCAAGAATGAAACAATGCTCATTAGAGCTTTGCTTCAAATGTATAGACTTCTATTGTGTAACTCGATAATTAAACAATGCTCTTCAAACCTTTCCTAAATTGCGAAGACGAGTTTTATTGAGCTACTCAAGAATTAAACAATGCTTATTGAACTAAATTGCATAGACTTTTAATGTGGAACTAAAGAATGAAATAATTCTTATCAATGCCTTGCTTAAATTGCATAGACTTCTATTATGGAACTTAAGAATTAAACAATGCTTATCAAAGCTTTGCTAAATTGTGAAGACTACTTGTATTGTGGAACTCAAAAAACAATGCATAACAAAGCTTTGCTAAATTGCATAGACTTCTAATGTGGAACTCAAGAATGAAACAATGCTCAACAAAGCTTTGCATAAATTGCAGACACTTCTGTTGTGGAACTCAAGACTTAAGCAATTCTCATCAAAGCTTTGTTAAATTGCAAAGACTACTTCTATTGTGGAACTCAAGAATTAAACAATGCTCATCAATGCTTTTCTTAAAGTGCATAGACTTATATTGTGGAACTCAAAAATCAAACAATGCTCGTCAAAGCTTTGCTTAAATTGTGTAGACTTCTATTATGGAACTCAAGAATAAAGAAATGCTCATCAAAGCTTTACTAAATTGCAAAGATTACTTCTATTATGGAATTTAAGAATCAAACAACGCTCATCAAAGCTTTTCTAAACTGCATAGACTTCTAATGTGGAACTCAAGAATGAAACAATGCTCATCCAAGCTTTGCTTAAATTGTATAGACTTCTACTGTGGAACTCAAGAATTAAACAATGCTCTTCAAAGCATTGCTAAATTGTGAAGACGACTTTTCTTCAGGTACTCAAGAATTAAACAATGCTTATTGAACTAAATTGTGTTGTCTTTTAATGTGGAACTAAAGAATGAAATAATTCTTGTCAATGCCTTGCTTAAATTGCATAGACTTCTATTGTGGAACTTAAGAATTAAACCATGCTTATCAAAGCTTTGATAAATCGCGAAGACTACTTCTGTTGTGGAACTCACGAATTAAACAACGCTCATGAAATCTTTGCTAAATTGCATAGACTTCTAAGGTGGAACTCAAGAATGAAACAATGCTCATTAGAGCTTTGCTTCAAATGTATAGACTTCTATTGTGTAACTCGATAATTAAACAATGCTCTTCAAACCTTTCCTAAATTGCGAAGACGAGTTTTATTGAGCTACTCAAGAATTAAACAATGCTTATTGAACTAAATTGCATAGACTTTTAATGTGGAACTAAAGAATGAAATAATTCTAATCAATGCCTTGCTTAAATTGCATAGACTTCTATTATGGAACTTAAGAATTAAACAATGCTTATCAAAGCTTTGCTAAATTGTGAAGACTACTTGTATTGTGGAACTCAAAAAACAATGCATAACAAAGCTTTGCTAAATTGCATAGACTTCTAATGTGGAACTCAAGAATGAAACAATGCTCAACAAAGCTTTGCATAAATTGCAGACACTTCTGTTGTGGAACTCAAGACTTAAGCAATTCTCATCAAAGCTTTGTTAAATTGCAAAGACTACTTCTATTGTGGAACTCAAGAATTAAACAATGCTCATCAATGCTTTTCTTAAAGTGCATAGACTTATATTGTGGAACTCAAAAATCAAACAATCCTCGTCAAAGCTTTGCTTAAATTGTGTAGACTTCTATTATGGAACTCAAGAATAAAGAAATGCTCATCAAAGCTTTACTAAATTGCAAAGATTACTTCTCTTATGGAATTTAAGAATCAAACAACGCTCATGAAAGCTTTTCTAAACTGCATAGACTTCTAATGTGGAACTCAAGAATGAAACAATGCTCATCCAAGCTTTGCTTAAATTGTATAGACTTCTACTGTGGAACTCAAGAATTAAACAATGCTCTTCAAAGCATTGCTAAATTGTGAAGACGACTTTTCTTCAGGTACTCAAGAATTAAACAATGCTTATTGAACTAAATTGTGTTGTCTTTTAATGTGGAACTAAAGAATGAAATAATTCTTGTCAATGCCTTGCTTAAATTGCATAGACTTCTATTGTGGAACTTAAGAATTAAACCATGCTTATCAAAGCTTTGCTAAATCGCGAAGACTACTTCTGTTGTGGAACTCACGAATTAAACAACGCTCATGAAATCTTTGCTAAATTGCATAGACTTCTAAGGTGGAACTCAAGAATGAAACAATGCTCGGTGATGGATGTTAAAATTCAGAATAACTCTAATAGGGAAGATAATGAAGTTGTGAAGATAATAACTGATGGGAAGAAAAGGGCTAATAACAATGAAGATTTCATTCCAGGAGTGGGATTTCAGTTTCTGAATGAATTGAAGGAAGAAGGACAGGTGGGAAAGGGAGTTGATAAGGGTATAATTCAGAATATGGATATGGATGATTTGAAAGTGGATAAGAAGGAGAATAAGTTGGGAGATGATAATGAAGAAGAGAGTTCAGAAGATGAAGAGGGGGAAGTTGATTCAAGTGAGGAGGAAACTAGTGAAGATGAGGAAATAATGATGGAGGAGGAGGATATTAATAATATTAGTAATGATAATAATGGGAATTTGGTTGCAGGCACTGTTATTAATAGTATTAATACCTTTCCTTCTATTTTGGGAGCAGCTAAAATTGGAAATTCGATGGAGAAGGATGTGCAGGGGAATTTAAAGAACTCTTATGCTGGTGTGTTAAAAGGGAATAGGCATAAGGGTAAGATTGATGTTAGATATATTCCAGGGGAAAAAGGTGAAGAAGATGGTCCTGTTATTATCCCAATTGAAAATCTAAAAAATGCGAGTATTCCTTATGTGAATACTTTATATGGATATATGATTGATAAGAAATTGGCTTTTCCAGTGATTCAAAAGGAGGTAAGAAGGCTATGGAAGAATGTGGGTCTTGAAGAGGTATTCATGAATAATAAAGGATTCTTCTTTTTTAAATTCAGTGATGAACAAGGGATGTTATCTATTCTTGAAGGAAGTCCATGGCTAATGTTCAATAATATGCCTTTATTTCTACAAAGATGGAGACCAGGTTTGACTTTAACTAAAAATAGACATGATAAGATTCCGGTTTGGGTCAAGATTTATGACTTACCTTTGGAAGTTTGGAGTGGGGATAATCTGTGCATTATTGCTAGTAAATTGGGAATTCCTCTTGCGTTTGATTCTTTTACTGAGGAGATGTGTTTGGAACATAAAGGGAGAAATGCTTATGCTAGGATCCTTATCGAAATGTCAGCTGATAAAGAATGGAAAAGAAACATTGATATCTCAACGTGGGATTTTGTTACTAATTCTGCTGTTATTCAAAGCTTTGATGTGGAATATGCTTGGATGCCATCTAGGTGCAGTCATTGTAAAGTGTTTGGGCACATAGATAAGGTCTGTATGGCTAGTATGATGGGTGCTAAATCTATGCAAAATGGTGGCAGTGGGATTAGCAAGGAAGATAAAGGGAAAAATGTGATTGATGATGAAGGATTTACAGAATTTACTAATAGGAAAAATAAAATTATTAAAGATGGAGAAGGTACAAGCAATTCTATGTGGAAAGCTGCTAATATAGGTAATCAGAAAAATAAAGGGAAGAGTAATTTCTCAAGAGTGGGGAATAAGTTTAGGGGTCAATATGGGAACAAAAGTGGAAATGGTTGGGGACAAAATGGGAATTGGAATAACAAAGGAGTGGGGCATTGGAATTTGGAGAAGAATAAAAAATTTGAGAAGATGGGTTCTGGACAGTATAATAATAATGACCAGGTAAATAATGGAGATAAAAGACAGGTGACTATAAAGAAGAATGTCAATGATATGGCTGAGATTAAGAAGAGTGATAAGGAAACTGATAGCAGCAATAAAAATAGCTTTGAAGTTTTGGGATTGATTGATGAGGAAGCTATAATTGGAATGGAAAAGGATGATAAAAGAGATAAAATTGGTGTTCAATTTGATGATCTGAATTGCACTCTCTCTGCTACTGATGACAACAGATTGAAATATAATGAGATTCATAACATGGGCATTAGCAATGAAGATCTTGTGATGGTTAATGCTGAAAAGAAGATGGATAGCAAGAGGAATAATGATAGCAGTAGTATTAGTGGATTATCTCAGGCATTTGAGGTGGTAAATGCCAAAAATCATGTTATTAGTCAATGATGTCGATTGGTGTTTGGAATGTTAGGGGGTTAAATAAAGCTGTTAAGCAAAAAGAGGTTATGGATGTTATAAGGGATAATAAGCTGGGAATGTGTGCTGTTGTTGAATCCCATGTCAAAATTTCAAATTTAAAGAATGTGTGTAGTAAATCTTTTGGAAACTGGGATTGGGTTTCTAATAACAAACAGTGTGATGTTGGTACTAGAATAATTGTTGGATGGGATCCAAAATTATTTGATGTTATGGTTTTATCTCAATCGAAACAGGTGATTCATTGCTTTGTCAAATTTTCTGGTTCTAATTATAGCATGTTTTTTTCCTTCATCTATGCTGCTTCCGGTTATATTGAAAGAAGGGTTTTATGGGAAGATTTGAAAAAATTCAGCTTAACTGTGAAAAAGGAAGCTTGGTGTATTTTGGGTGATTTCAATGTTGTGTTAAAAGATTCCGATTATTCAGAAGGATGCTCGAGATGTCTGAAAGGAGTTGATGATTTTCGAGAATGTATCAATTTTATTGAAGTTGAAGATTTGAATAGCACTGGGTTTCAATTCACTTGGAATAAATCGCCTTCTGGGAATAAAGGAATTTTAAAGAAGCTGGATAGGATTATGGTCAACACGAAATTTATTTCTGATTATCCTTCAGCTTATGCTGCATTTAAACCATACAGAACTTCTGATCACTGTCCTGCTATTCTTTTCATTCCTAATGATAAATTGAGATGGAAAGCTTCCTTTAGATTTGCTAATTTCATTGCGGATAAAGAAGAATTTCTGCCTATGGTGAAGGATATCTGGTCCTCAAATATTGAAGGCTTTTTTATGTTCAAAGTTACTCAGAAACTGAAAATGTTGAAGAGTCAGTGTAAACAGATGTGTAGTAAGTTCAGAGGGTCAGGAAGGAAAATTAAGGATCTAAGGGAGCAATTGGGAAATATTCAGTTGAAAATTGATCAGGAGCCGTTTAATGCTTCATATCGGGAGGAGCATGCTAATATTCTTTTTGAATATAATGTTGCTTGTAATGATGAAGAAAAGCTGCTTTCTCAAAGATCTAAGATCAAATGGCTTTCTGATGGGGATAATAACACTAAGTTTTTTCACAGTTGTTTGAAAAGCAGGATTAACAGGAATCGGATTTTGATGGTGCTTGATGAAGATGGAAGATGGATCAGGGGGAAGGCTATGAAAGAGAAATTTATTAATCATTTTAAGAATTTCTTGGGATGTGAAGTTGCCACTGATTTGTCTATACTTAATAATGAGTTTTTTATTAATAAGTTGGATAAAAAAGTGGCAATGAATATGATAAGAGTGGTCACAGATGAAGAAGTTAAAGTAGCTATGTTTGATATTGCTGACAATCATGCTCCTGGTCCTGATGGGTTTTCCTCTAAGTTTTTTAAGAGTGCTTGGAGTATTATTGGGACAGATATTTGTAAAGCTGTGAGGGAATTTTTCTGGACAGGAAAATTATTGAAGGGTATTAATGCTACTAGGATTGTGTTGATTCCTAAAGTGGAAGAACCAAGGAAAGTTACTGATTTTCGGCCTATTGCCTGCTGCAACATTTTTTATAAATGTATCAGTAAAATAATAGTAAACAGAATAAGGGGCAGCTTAAGTGATATAGTTAGTCATAACCAATCTGCTTTTATTCAAGGAAGATCAATTCTTGACAATATTCTCCTTGCTCAAGAATTGATGGTGGGATACAAAAATAAAAAAGGAATGCCTAAATGTACCTTAAAGATTGATATACAAAAGGCCTATGATACTGTTGACTGGAAATTTCTTAATAGAATTCTTATTGGATTTGGATTTCATCCTGTCATGGTTAATTGGATTATGGCATGCACTTCTTCCCCTTGGTTTATGCTGAATTTTAATGGTGAAGACCATGGATATTTTGAAGGAAAGAGGGGATTAAGGCAAGGAGATCCTCTATCTCCCTACTTATTCACGTTGGTTATGGAGGTTTTTAATCTAATCCTGGTGAAGAAAATTGAAGAAAGCCAATGTTTCAAATTTCATTGCAAGTGTGATTCTCAGAGGATTACACACTTATGTTTTGCAGATGATTTGTTGGTGTTTTCTTTTGGTAATGGCAATTCTGCTAGAGTCATAAAAGCTGCCCTTGACGATTTTTATTCTGTTTCTGGTTTGAAAGCTAGCATGGAAAAAAGCCAAATTTTTTTTAGCTGTGTGAAGCCAAACATGAGAAGGATTATTTTGGGAATTTTACCTTTTGACATTGGTAAAATTCCTTTTAAATACCTTGGGATTCCCATGTGTGTGAATATGCTTTTCAAAAGAGATTGTTTTGCTCTTGTTGATAAGATTAAATTGAGAGTGTGTAATTGGAAAAACAAGATGCTTTCTTTTGCTGGAAGATTACAGCTCATAAATTCTGTCCTGACTTCTATTCATGTGTATTGGGCTTCAATTTTCAAAATTCCTATTGCTACTATTAGGGAGATTGAAATGATTTGTAGAAACTTTCTGTGGGCTAATGGAGAAGTGGTTAGAGGAAAAGCTAAAGTTAAATGGAGTGATGTTTGTAAGCCAAAAATAAATGGGGGGCTGGGAATTAAAGACTTAAGATTCTGGAATGATGCTTTATTAATTAAACACATTTGGAATCTGATCAGTAACAAGAAGTCTCTGTGGGTTCAGTGGGTGAGAGAAAACTACATTGGTGATGGAAATTTCTGGGAAATTTGGCAGAAGAAAAGCATGAATTGGACTTGGAAAAGATTTTTGGAATTGAGAAAAACTGTTAGACATCATATTGTCTCATGTGTTGGTGATGGTAGAAATACTTCTTTATGGCATGATTGGTGGCACCCAATTGGCATATTAAGTACAATTATATCAAGGAGGGATTGGTTTAGAAATGGATTTAGTGAAAATTCTTTAGTCAGTGATGTTTTGACTAATGATACTTATAGATGGCCTGTTGATTGGGTAATAAATTTTCCTGGTCTGAAAGATGCTCCCATGTTTTGTAATATTGGTAATCAAAAGGATATTACTGTTTGGAGGGATATGAATGGTGTGAATAAAAAATTTTCTTGCAAGCAAGTTTGGAGAGATATCAATAATTTTGGAAGTAAAGTCAAGTGGGTTAGCTGTGTTTGGTATAGTAATTGTATTCCCAGGAATGCATTTATTTTATGGCTTGCTGTTCTGAATCGTCTGAAAACTCAAGATCGAGTTAAATGCTGGGAGAAATCAGGTTCTTTACTATGTCCTTTCTGTTTAAAAATTCCTGATTCTCATGATCATCTTTTCTTTCAATGTGAATTCACGCATAGTATATGGAAACATTGTTGTTCTAAGGCTGGAATTGACATTTCTTATTCTAATTGGAATGATCTTGTTCTTAAATTGTCTTCAGTCTTAAATTCGAGATCTATTGAGATTTTGATCAAAAAATGGGTGTTTGCTAGCTGTGTTTCTCACATTTGGAAAGAAAGAAATTCAAGAATTTTTAGTAAATTGAGAAAATCGAATGAAGGAGTTATTTTGTGTATTGAGAAAGAAATTCAATTGAAGTTATTAGGGTTGAGGAAGATGAATGTTATGGTCAGCAAGGAAATTTTACAGATATGGGGTATTTTTGGAAAAAATTGATGGGTTTTTTGAATTTCTTTGTTAGGAGTAGCTGTTGTGATCCTGTTTGTTTTGAGGATTGGGATAATATGGAGATGTTGAATTGTTTGACTGTTCTTATGGGAGGTTTGTATTGGGGGTTTTTTCGGAATGATAGGTTCAAAGGAATTGACGGGTTTCAAGGAATTGACGGATTAATTCACTGGTTTAAGAGCTTGCTCTTGAATTTTGTGATATGTACCTTTGGGATTTTTTGTTTGGATATGATCTTAATTGAGATTATTCAAATGGAAAATCCTAGACATGTGATTGATGCCATGTCAAGTATGCAACTGGGTTTGATAATATGGTGGTATTGTGTAGTCCAGTGTGGGTTTTTTTATGTGTGCAGAAAAGGAGTTACGAAGCTGATTATGAAGCTGTTTGTAGTGAATTTGGATAGTACGAATGTTGATTGCAGGAAGGCCATTATGTTGAGTCACATTTGGAGGATGAAGGATAAAAGAGAGTACAATAAAGGAGGGATACAAGGGCTGAAAGTTGACAGAAGTTGCTGGAATGAGTTCTTGATGCTTTTGCAGTGGATTTTGGGTTATATTTTTTGTATTTTTTGGTACTTTAATTTTGTATGTAGGATGTTTGGGTTTGATCTTTTATGGGGTTATTTGTTATGTTTTCACTTTTGGACTGTGGGTTTTTTTAAGGGCCTTACCCCTTGCTTTGGTCTTAATGGTGATTGGTGGGGTGGTTTTTGCAATGGGGTGAAGTTACCTTTTTTCCCACTTCTAATAAGTCCTTGGTATAAGCATATAAACATTAAGGTTTTTTGGGACTTTTGGAGCTTAGTAGACATGTTTAAAAAGTGGATGGGGAGTTGGTTATGGATAGGTTGGTTTGGTTAGGGGTTTGTTTGTTTTTTTTTTTTTTTTTTATGTATTTGTATTCTTTTATTCTTTTTAATAAATTTTGCTGAGCTTTGGCTCTTTTCAAAAAAAAAAAAAAAAAAAAGAATTAAACCATGCTTATCAAAGCTTTGCTAAATCGCGAAGACTACTTCTGTTGTGGAACTCACGAATTAAACAACGCTCATGAAATCTTTGCTAAATTGCATAGACTTCTAAGGTGGAACTCAAGAATGAAACAATGCTCATTAGAGCTTTGCTTCAAATGTATAGACTTCTATTGTGTAACTCGATAATTAAACAATGCTCTTCAAACCTTTCCTAAATTGCGAAGACGAGTTTTATTGAGCTACTCAAGAATTAAACAATGCTTATTGAACTAAATTGCATAGACTTTTAATGTGGAACTAAAGAATGAAATAATTCTTATCAATGCCTTGCTTAAATTGCATAGACTTCTATTATGGAACTTAAGAATTAAACAATGCTTATCAAAGCTTTGCTAAATTGTGAAGACTACTTGTATTGTGGAACTCAAAAAACAATGCATAACAAAGCTTTGCTAAATTGCATAGACTTCTAATGTGGAACTCAAGAATGAAACAATGCTCAACAAAGCTTTGCATAAATTGCAGACACTTCTGTTGTGGAACTCAAGACTTAAGCAATTCTCATCAAAGCTTTGTTAAATTGCAAAGACTACTTCTATTGTGGAACTCAAGAATTAAACAATGCTCATCAATGCTTTTCTTAAAGTGCATAGACTTATATTGTGGAACTCAAAAATCAAACAATGCTCGTCAAAGCTTTGCTTAAATTGCGTAGACTTCTATTATGGAACTCAAGAATAAAGAAATGCTCATCAAAGCTTTACTAAATTGCAAAGATTACTTCTATTATGGAATTTAAGAATCAAACAACGCTCATCAAAGCTTTTCTAAACTGCATAGACTTCTAATGTGGAACTCAAGAATGAAACAATGCTCATCCAAGCTTTGCTTAAATTGTATAGACTTCTACTGTGGAACTCAAGAATTAAACAATGCTCTTCAAAGCATTGCTAAATTGTGAAGACGACTTTTCTTCAGGTACTCAAGAATTAAACAATGCTTATTGAACTAAATTGTGTTGTCTTTTAATGTGGAACTAAAGAATGACATAATTCTTGTCAATGCCTTGCTTAAATTGCATAGACTTCTATTGTGGAACTTAAGAATTAAACCATGCTTATCAAAGCTTTGCTAAATCGCGAAGACTACTTCTGTTGTGGAACTCACGAATTAAACAACGCTCATGAAATCTTTGCTAAATTGCATAGACTTCTAAGGTGGAACTCAAGAATGAAACAATGCTCATTAGAGCTTTGCTTCAAATGTATAGACTTCTATTGTGTAACTCGATAATTAAACAATGCTCTTCAAACCTTTCCTAAATTGCGAAGACGAGTTTTATTGAGCTACTCAAGAATTAAACAATGCTTATTGAACTAAATTGCATAGACTTTTAATGTGGAACTAAAGAATGAAATAATTCTTATCAATGCCTTGCTTAAATTGCATAGACTTCTATTATGGAACTTAAGAATTAAACAATGCTTATCAAAGCTTTGCTAAATTGTGAAGACTACTTGTATTGTGGAACTCAAAAAACAATGCATAACAAAGCTTTGCTAAATTGCATAGACTTCTAATGTGGAACTCAAGAATGAAACAATGCTCAACAAAGCTTTGCATAAATTGCAGACACTTCTGTTGTGGAACTCAAGACTTAAGCAATTCTCATCAAAGCTTTGTTAAATTGCAAAGACTACTTCTATTGTGGAACTCAAGAATTAAACAATGCTCATCAATGCTTTTCTTAAAGTGCATAGACTTATATTGTGGAACTCAAAAATCAAACAATGCTCGTCAAAGCTTTGCTTAAATTGCGTAGACTTCTATTATGGAACTCAAGAATAAAGAAATGCTCATCAAAGCTTTACTAAATTGCAAAGATTACTTCTATTATGGAATTTAAGAATCAAACAACGCTCATCAAAGCTTTTCTAAACTGCATAGACTTCTAATGTGGAACTCAAGAATGAAACAATGCTCATCCAAGCTTTGCTTAAATTGTATAGACTTCTACTGTGGAACTCAAGAATTAAACAATGCTCTTCAAAGCATTGCTAAATTGTGAAGACGACTTTTCTTCAGGTACTCAAGAATTAAACAATGCTTATTGAACTAAATTGTGTTGTCTTTTAATGTGGAACTAAAGAATGAAATAATTCTTGTCAATGCCTTGCTTAAATTGCATAGACTTCTATTGTGGAACTTAAGAATTAAACCATGCTTATCAAAGCTTTGCTAAATCGCGAAGACTACTTCTGTTGTGGAACTCACGAATTAAACAACGCTCATGAAATCTTTGCTAAATTGCATAGACTTCTAAGGTGGAACTCAAGAATGAAACAATGCTCATTAGAGCTTTGCTTCAAATGTATAGACTTCTATTGTGTAACTCGATAATTAAACAATGCTCTTCAAACCTTTCCTAAATTGCGAAGACGAGTTTTATTGAGCTACTCAAGAATTAAACAATGCTTATTGAACTAAATTGCATAGACTTTTAATGTGGAACTAAAGAATGAAATAATTCTTATCAATGCCTTGCTTAAATTGCATAGACTTCTATTATGGAACTTAAGAATTAAACAATGCTTATCAAAGCTTTGCTAAATTGTGAAGACTACTTGTATTGTGGAACTCAAAAAACAATGCATAACAAAGCTTTGCTAAATTGCATAGACTTCTAATGTGGAACTCAAGAATGAAACAATGCTCAACAAAGCTTTGCATAAATTGCAGACACTTCTGTTGTGGAACTCAAGACTTAAGCAATTCTCATCAAAGCTTTGTTAAATTGCAAAGACTACTTCTATTGTGGAACTCAAGAATTAAACAATGCTCATCAATGCTTTTCTTAAAGTGCATAGACTTATATTGTGGAACTCAAAAATCAAACAATGCTCGTCAAAGCTTTGCTTAAATTGCGTAGACTTCTATTATGGAACTCAAGAATAAAGAAATGCTCATCAAAGCTTTACTAAATTGCAAAGATTACTTCTATTATGGAATTTAAGAATCAAACAACGCTCATCAAAGCTTTTCTAAACTGCATAGACTTCTAATGTGGAACTCAAGAATGAAACAATGCTCATCCAAGCTTTGCTTAAATTGTATAGACTTCTACTGTGGAACTCAAGAATTAAACAATGCTCTTCAAAGCATTGCTAAATTGTGAAGACGACTTTTCTTCAGGTACTCAAGAATTAAACAATGCTTATTGAACTAAATTGTGTTGTCTTTTAATGTGGAACTAAAGAATGACATAATTCTTGTCAATGCCTTGCTTAAATTGCATAGACTTCTATTGTGGAACTTAAGAATTAAACCATGCTTATCAAAGCTTTGCTAAATCGCGAAGACTACTTCTGTTGTGGAACTCACGAATTAAACAACGCTCATGAAATCTTTGCTAAATTGCATAGACTTCTAAGGTGGAACTCAAGAATGAAACAATGCTCATTAGAGCTTTGCTTCAAATGTATAGACTTCTATTGTGTAACTCGATAATTAAACAATGCTCTTCAAACCTTTCCTAAATTGCGAAGACGAGTTTTATTGAGCTACTCAAGAATTAAACAATGCTTATTGAACTAAATTGCATAGACTTTTAATGTGGAACTAAAGAATGAAATAATTCTTATCAATGCCTTGCTTAAATTGCATAGACTTCTATTATGGAACTTAAGAATTAAACAATGCTTATCAAAGCTTTGCTAAATTGTGAAGACTACTTGTATTGTGGAACTCAAAAAACAATGCATAACAAAGCTTTGCTAAATTGCATAGACTTCTAATGTGGAACTCAAGAATGAAACAATGCTCAACAAAGCTTTGCATAAATTGCAGACACTTCTGTTGTGGAACTCAAGACTTAAGCAATTCTCATCAAAGCTTTGTTAAATTGCAAAGACTACTTCTATTGTGGAACTCAAGAATTAAACAATGCTCATCAATGCTTTTCTTAAAGTGCATAGACTTATATTGTGGAACTCAAAAATCAAACAATCCTCGTCAAAGCTTTGCTTAAATTGCGTAGACTTCTATTATGGAACTCAAGAATAAAGAAATGCTCATCAAAGCTTTACTAAATTGCAAAGATTACTTCTATTATGGAATTTAAGAATCAAACAACGCTCATCAAAGCTTTTCTAAACTGCATAGACTTCTAATGTGGAACTCAAGAATGAAACAATGCTCATCCAAGCTTTGCTTAAATTGTATAGACTTCTACTGTGGAACTCAAGAATTAAACAATGCTCTTCAAAGCATTGCTAAATTGTGAAGACGACTTTTCTTCAGGTACTCAAGAATTAAACAATGCTTATTGAACTAAATTGTGTTGTCTTTTAATGTGGAACTAAAGAATGAAATAATTCTTGTCAATGCCTTGCTTAAATTGCATAGACTTCTATTGTGGAACTTAAGAATTAAACCATGCTTATCAAAGCTTTGCTAAATCGCGAAGACTACTTCTGTTGTGGAACTCACGAATTAAACAACGCTCATGAAATCTTTGCTAAATTGCATAGACTTCTAAGGTGGAACTCAAGAATGAAACAATGCTCATTAGAGCTTTGCTTCAAATGTATAGACTTCTATTGTGTAACTCGATAATTAAACAATGCTCTTCAAACCTTTCCTAAATTGCGAAGACGAGTTTTATTGAGCTACTCAAGAATTAAACAATGCTTATTGAACTAAATTGCATAGACTTTTAATGTGGAACTAAAGAATGAAATAATTCTTATCAATGCCTTGCTTAAATTGCATAGACTTCTATTATGGAACTTAAGAATTAAACAATGCTTATCAAAGCTTTGCTAAATTGTGAAGACTACTTGTATTGTGGAACTCAAAAAACAATGCATAACAAAGCTTTGCTAAATTGCATAGACTTCTAATGTGGAACTCAAGAATGAAACAATGCTCAACAAAGCTTTGCATAAATTGCAGACACTTCTGTTGTGGAACTCAAGACTTAAGCAATTCTCATCAAAGCTTTGTTAAATTGCAAAGACTACTTCTATTGTGGAACTCAAGAATTAAACAATGCTCATCAATGCTTTTCTTAAAGTGCATAGACTTATATTGTGGAACTCAAAAATCAAACAATGCTCGTCAAAGCTTTGCTTAAATTGCGTAGACTTCTATTATGGAACTCAAGAATAAAGAAATGCTCATCAAAGCTTTACTAAATTGCAAAGATTACTTCTATTATGGAATTTAAGAATCAAACAACGCTCATCAAAGCTTTTCTAAACTGCATAGACTTCTAATGTGGAACTCAAGAATGAAACAACGCTCATCCAAGCTTTGCTTAAATTGTATAGACTTCTACTGTGGAACTCAAGAATTAAACAATGCTCTTCAAAGCATTGCTAAATTGTGAAGACGACTTTTCTTCAGGTACTCAAGAATTAAACAATGCTTATTGAACTAAATTGTGTTGTCTTTTAATGTGGAACTAAAGAATGAAATAATTCTTGTCAATGCCTTGCTTAAATTGCATAGACTTCTATTGTGGAACTTAAGAATTAAACCATGCTTATCAAAGCTTTGCTAAATCGCGAAGACTACTTCTGTTGTGGAACTCACGAATTAAACAACGCTCATGAAATCTTTGCTAAATTGCATAGACTTCTAAGGTGGAACTCAAGAATGAAACAATGCTCATTAGAGCTTTGCTTCAAATGTATAGACTTCTATTGTGTAACTCGATAATTAAACAATGCTCTTCAAACCTTTCCTAAATTGCGAAGACGAGTTTTATTGAGCTACTCAAGAATTAAACAATGCTTATTGAACTAAATTGCATAGACTTTTAATGTGGAACTAAAGAATGAAATAATTCTTATCAATGCCTTGCTTAAATTGCATAGACTTCTATTATGGAACTTAAGAATTAAACAATGCTTATCAAAGCTTTGCTAAATTGTGAAGACTACTTGTATTGTGGAACTCAAAAAACAATGCATAACAAAGCTTTGCTAAATTGCATAGACTTCTAATGTGGAACTCAAGAATGAAACAATGCTCAACAAAGCTTTGCATAAATTGCAGACACTTCTGTTGTGGAACTCAAGACTTAAGCAATTCTCATCAAAGCTTTGTTAAATTGCAAAGACTACTTCTATTGTGGAACTCAAGAATTAAACAATGCTCATCAATGCTTTTCTTAAAATGCATAGACTTATATTGTGGAACTCAAAAATCAAACAATGCTCGTCAAAGCTTTGCTTAAATTGCGTAGACTTCTATTATGGAACTCAAGAATAAAGAAATGCTCATCAAAGCTTTACTAAATTGCAAAGATTACTTCTATTATGGAATTTAAGAATCAAACAACGCTCATCAAAGCTTTTCTAAACTGCATAGACTTCTAATGTGGAACTCAAGAATGAAACAATGCTCATCCAAGCTTTGCTTAAATTGTATAGACTTCTACTGTGGAACTCAAGAATTAAACAATGCTCTTCAAAGCATTGCTAAATTGTGAAGACGACTTTTCTTCAGGTACTCAAGAATTAAACAATGCTTATTGAACTAAATTGTGTTGTCTTTTAATGTGGAACTAAAGAATGACATAATTCTTGTCAATGCCTTGCTTAAATTGCATAGACTTCTATTGTGGAACTTAAGAATTAAACCATGCTTATCAAAGCTTTGCTAAATCGCGAAGACTACTTCTGTTGTGGAACTCACGAATTAAACAACGCTCATGAAATCTTTGCTAAATTGCATAGACTTCTAAGGTGGAACTCAAGAATGAAACAATGCTCATTAGAGCTTTGCTTCAAATGTATAGACTTCTATTGTGTAACTCGATAATTAAACAATGCTCTTCAAACCTTTCCTAAATTGCGAAGACGAGTTTTATTGAGCTACTCAAGAATTAAACAATGCTTATTGAACTAAATTGCATAGACTTTTAATGTGGAACTAAAGAATGAAATAATTCTTATCAATGCCTTGCTTAAATTGCATAGACTTCTATTATGGAACTTAAGAATTAAACAATGCTTATCAAAGCTTTGCTAAATTGTGAAGACTACTTGTATTGTGGAACTCAAAAAACAATGCATAACAAAGCTTTGCTAAATTGCATAGACTTCTAATGTGGAACTCAAGAATGAAACAATGCTCAACAAAGCTTTGCATAAATTGCAGACACTTCTGTTGTGGAACTCAAGACTTAAGCAATTCTCATCAAAGCTTTGTTAAATTGCAAAGACTACTTCTATTGTGGAACTCAAGAATTAAACAATGCTCATCAATGCTTTTCTTAAAGTGCATAGACTTATATTGTGGAACTCAAAAATCAAACAATGCTCGTCAAAGCTTTGCTTAAATTGCGTAGACTTCTATTATGGAACTCAAGAATAAAGAAATGCTCATCAAAGCTTTACTAAATTGCAAAGATTACTTCTATTATGGAATTTAAGAATCAAACAACGCTCATCAAAGCTTTTCTAAACTGCATAGACTTCTAATGTGGAACTCAAGAATGAAACAACGCTCATCCAAGCTTTGCTTAAATTGTATAGACTTCTACTGTGGAACTCAAGAATTAAACAATGCTCTTCAAAGCATTGCTAAATTGTGAAGACGACTTTTCTTCAGGTACTCAAGAATTAAACAATGCTTATTGAACTAAATTGTGTTGTCTTTTAATGTGGAACTAAAGAATGAAATAATTCTTGTCAATGCCTTGCTTAAATTGCATAGACTTCTATTGTGGAACTTAAGAATTAAACCATGCTTATCAAAGCTTTGCTAAATCGCGAAGACTACTTCTGTTGTGGAACTCACGAATTAAACAACGCTCATGAAATCTTTGCTAAATTGCATAGACTTCTAAGGTGGAACTCAAGAATGAAACAATGCTCATTAGAGCTTTGCTTCAAATGTATAGACTTCTATTGTGTAACTCGATAATTAAACAATGCTCTTCAAACCTTTCCTAAATTGCGAAGACGAGTTTTATTGAGCTACTCAAGAATTAAACAATGCTTATTGAACTAAATTGCATAGACTTTTAATGTGGAACTAAAGAATGAAATAATTCTTATCAATGCCTTGCTTAAATTGCATAGACTTCTATTATGGAACTTAAGAATTAAACAATGCTTATCAAAGCTTTGCTAAATTGTGAAGACTACTTGTATTGTGGAACTCAAAAAACAATGCATAACAAAGCTTTGCTAAATTGCATAGACTTCTAATGTGGAACTCAAGAATGAAACAATGCTCAACAAAGCTTTGCATAAATTGCAGACACTTCTGTTGTGGAACTCAAGACTTAAGCAATTCTCATCAAAGCTTTGTTAAATTGCAAAGACTACTTCTATTGTGGAACTCAAGAATTAAACAATGCTCATCAATGCTTTTCTTAAAATGCATAGACTTATATTGTGGAACTCAAAAATCAAACAATGCTCGTCAAAGCTTTGCTTAAATTGCGTAGACTTCTATTATGGAACTCAAGAATAAAGAAATGCTCATCAAAGCTTTACTAAATTGCAAAGATTACTTCTATTATGGAATTTAAGAATCAAACAACGCTCATCAAAGCTTTTCTAAACTGCATAGACTTCTAATGTGGAACTCAAGAATGAAACAATGCTCATCCAAGCTTTGCTTAAATTGTATAGACTTCTACTGTGGAACTCAAGAATTAAACAATGCTCTTCAAAGCATTGCTAAATTGTGAAGACGACTTTTCTTCAGGTACTCAAGAATTAAACAATGCTTATTGAACTAAATTGTGTTGTCTTTTAATGTGGAACTAAAGAATGACATAATTCTTGTCAATGCCTTGCTTAAATTGCATAGACTTCTATTGTGGAACTTAAGAATTAAACCATGCTTATCAAAGCTTTGCTAAATCGCGAAGACTACTTCTGTTGTGGAACTCACGAATTAAACAACGCTCATGAAATCTTTGCTAAATTGCATAGACTTCTAAGGTGGAACTCAAGAATGAAACAATGCTCATTAGAGCTTTGCTTCAAATGTATAGACTTCTATTGTGTAACTCGATAATTAAACAATGCTCTTCAAACCTTTCCTAAATTGCGAAGACGAGTTTTATTGAGCTACTCAAGAATTAAACAATGCTTATTGAACTAAATTGCATAGACTTTTAATGTGGAACTAAAGAATGAAATAATTCTTATCAATGCCTTGCTTAAATTGCATAGACTTCTATTATGGAACTTAAGAATTAAACAATGCTTATCAAAGCTTTGCTAAATTGTGAAGACTACTTGTATTGTGGAACTCAAAAAACAATGCATAACAAAGCTTTGCTAAATTGCATAGACTTCTAATGTGGAACTCAAGAATGAAACAATGCTCAACAAAGCTTTGCATAAATTGCAGACACTTCTGTTGTGGAACTCAAGACTTAAGCAATTCTCATCAAAGCTTTGTTAAATTGCAAAGACTACTTCTATTGTGGAACTCAAGAATTAAACAATGCTCATCAATGCTTTTCTTAAAGTGCATAGACTTATATTGTGGAACTCAAAAATCAAACAATGCTCGTCAAAGCTTTGCTTAAATTGCGTAGACTTCTATTATGGAACTCAAGAATAAAGAAATGCTCATCAAAGCTTTACTAAATTGCAAAGATTACTTCTATTATGGAATTTAAGAATCAAACAACGCTCATCAAAGCTTTTCTAAACTGCATAGACTTCTAATGTGGAACTCAAGAATGAAACAATGCTCATCCAAGCTTTGCTTAAATTGTATAGACTTCTACTGTGGAACTCAAGAATTAAACAATGCTCTTCAAAGCATTGCTAAATTGTGAAGACGACTTTTCTTCAGGTACTCAAGAATTAAACAATGCTTATTGAACTAAATTGTGTTGTCTTTTAATGTGGAACTAAAGAATGACATAATTCTTGTCAATGCCTTGCTTAAATTGCATAGACTTCTATTGTGGAACTTAAGAATTAAACCATGCTTATCAAAGCTTTGCTAAATCGCGAAGACTACTTCTGTTGTGGAACTCACGAATTAAACAACGCTCATGAAATCTTTGCTAAATTGCATAGACTTCTAAGGTGGAACTCAAGAATGAAACAATGCTCATTAGAGCTTTGCTTCAAATGTATAGACTTCTATTGTGTAACTCGATAATTAAACAATGCTCTTCAAACCTTTCCTAAATTGCGAAGACGAGTTTTATTGAGCTACTCAAGAATTAAACAATGCTTATTGAACTAAATTGCATAGACTTTTAATGTGGAACTAAAGAATGAAATAATTCTTATCAATGCCTTGCTTAAATTGCATAGACTTCTATTATGGAACTTAAGAATTAAACAATGCTTATCAAAGCTTTGCTAAATTGTGAAGACTACTTGTATTGTGGAACTCAAAAAACAATGCATAACAAAGCTTTGCTAAATTGCATAGACTTCTAATGTGGAACTCAAGAATGAAACAATGCTCAACAAAGCTTTGCATAAATTGCAGACACTTCTGTTGTGGAACTCAAGACTTAAGCAATTCTCATCAAAGCTTTGTTAAATTGCAAAGACTACTTCTATTGTGGAACTCAAGAATTAAACAATGCTCATCAATGCTTTTCTTAAAGTGCATAGACTTATATTGTGGAACTCAAAAATCAAACAATGCTCGTCAAAGCTTTGCTTAAATTGCGTAGACTTCTATTATGGAACTCAAGAATAAAGAAATGCTCATCAAAGCTTTACTAAATTGCAAAGATTACTTCTATTATGGAATTTAAGAATCAAACAACGCTCATCAAAGCTTTTCTAAACTGCATAGACTTCTAATGTGGAACTCAAGAATGAAACAATGCTCATCCAAGCTTTGCTTAAATTGTATAGACTTCTACTGTGGAACTCAAGAATTAAACAATGCTCTTCAAAGCATTGCTAAATTGTGAAGACGACTTTTCTTCAGGTACTCAAGAATTAAACAATGCTTATTGAACTAAATTTTGTTGTCTTTTAATGTGGAACTAAAGAATGAAATAATTCTTGTCAATGCCTTGCTTAAATTGCATAGACTTCTATTGTGGAACTTAAGAATTAAACCATGCTTATCAAAGCTTTGCTAAATCGCGAAGACTACTTCTGTTGTGGAACTCACGAATTAAACAACGCTCATGAAATCTTTGCTAAATTGCATAGACTTCTAAGGTGGAACTCAAGAATGAAACAATGCTCATTAGAGCTTTGCTTCAAATGTATAGACTTCTATTGTGTAACTCGATAATTAAACAATGCTCTTCAAACCTTTCCTAAATTGCGAAGACGAGTTTTATTGAGCTACTCAAGAATTAAACAATGCTTATTGAACTAAATTGCATAGACTTTTAATGTGGAACTAAAGAATGAAATAATTCTTATCAATGCCTTGCTTAAATTGCATAGACTTCTATTATGGAACTTAAGAATTAAACAATGCTTATCAAAGCTTTGCTAAATTGTGAAGACTACTTGTATTGTGGAACTCAAAAAACAATGCATAACAAAGCTTTGCTAAATTGCATAGACTTCTAATGTGGAACTCAAGAATGAAACAATGCTCAACAAAGCTTTGCATAAATTGCAGACACTTCTGTTGTGGAACTCAAGACTTAAGCAATTCTCATCAAAGCTTTGTTAAATTGCAAAGACTACTTCTATTGTGGAACTCAAGAATTAAACAATGCTCATCAATGCTTTTCTTAAAGTGCATAGACTTATATTGTGGAACTCAAAAATCAAACAATGCTCGTCAAAGCTTTGCTTAAATTGCGTAGACTTCTATTATGGAACTCAAGAATAAAGAAATGCTCATCAAAGCTTTACTAAATTGCAAAGATTACTTCTATTATGGAATTTAAGAATCAAACAACGCTCATCAAAGCTTTTCTAAACTGCATAGACTTCTAATGTGGAACTCAAGAATGAAACAATGCTCATCCAAGCTTTGCTTAAATTGTATAGACTTCTACTGTGGAACTCAAGAATTAAACAATGCTCTTCAAAGCATTGCTAAATTGTGAAGACGACTTTTCTTCAGGTACTCAAGAATTAAACAATGCTTATTGAACTAAATTGTGTTGTCTTTTAATGTGGAACTAAAGAATGAAATAATTCTTGTCAATGCCTTGCTTAAATTGCATAGACTTCTATTGTGGAACTTAAGAATTAAACCATGCTTATCAAAGCTTTGCTAAATCGCGAAGACTACTTCTGTTGTGGAACTCACGAATTAAACAACGCTCATGAAATCTTTGCTAAATTGCATAGACTTCTAAGGTGGAACTCAAGAATGAAACAATGCTCATTAGAGCTTTGCTTCAAATGTATAGACTTCTATTGTGTAACTCGATAATTAAACAATGCTCTTCAAACCTTTCCTAAATTGCGAAGACGAGTTTTATTGAGCTACTCAAGAATTAAACAATGCTTATTGAACTAAATTGCATAGACTTTTAATGTGGAACTAAAGAATGAAATAATTCTTATCAATGCCTTGCTTAAATTGCATAGACTTCTATTATGGAACTTAAGAATTAAACAATGCTTATCAAAGCTTTGCTAAATTGTGAAGACTACTTGTATTGTGGAACTCAAAAAACAATGCATAACAAAGCTTTGCTAAATTGCATAGACTTCTAATGTGGAACTCAAGAATGAAACAATGCTCAACAAAGCTTTGCATAAATTGCAGACACTTCTGTTGTGGAACTCAAGACTTAAGCAATTCTCATCAAAGCTTTGTTAAATTGCAAAGACTACTTCTATTGTGGAACTCAAGAATTAAACAATGCTCATCAATGCTTTTCTTAAAGTGCATAGACTTATATTGTGGAACTCAAAAATCAAACAATGCTCGTCAAAGCTTTGCTTAAATTGCGTAGACTTCTATTATGGAACTCAAGAATAAAGAAATGCTCATCAAAGCTTTACTAAATTGCAAAGATTACTTCTATTATGGAATTTAAGCATCAAACAACGCTCATCAAAGCTTTTCTAAACTGCATAGACTTCTAATGTGGAACTCAAGAATGAAACAACGCTCATCCAAGCTTTGCTTAAATTGTATAGACTTCTACTGTGGAACTCAAGAATTAAACAATGCTCTTCAAAGCATTGCTAAATTGTGAAGACGACTTTTCTTCAGGTACTCAAGAATTAAACAATGCTTATTGAACTAAATTGTGTTGTCTTTTAATGTGGAACTAAAGAATGAAATAATTCTTGTCAATGCCTTGCTTAAATTGCATAGACTTCTATTGTGGAACTTAAGAATTAAACCATGCTTATCAAAGCTTTGCTAAATCGCGAAGACTACTTCTGTTGTGGAACTCACGAATTAAACAACGCTCATGAAATCTTTGCTAAATTGCATAGACTTCTTAGGTGGAACTCAAGAATGAAACAATGCTCATTAGAGCTTTGCTTCAAATGTATAGACTTCTATTGTGTAACTCGATAATTAAACAATGCTCTTCAAACCTTTCCTAAATTGCGAAGACGAGTTTTATTGAGCTACTCAAGAATTAAACAATGCTTATTGAACTAAATTGCATAGACTTTTAATGTGGAACTAAAGAATGAAATAATTCTTATCAATGCCTTGCTTAAATTGCATAGACTTCTATTATGGAACTTAAGAATTAAACAATGCTTATCAAAGCTTTGCTAAATTGTGAAGACTACTTGTATTGTGGAACTCAAAAAACAATGCATAACAAAGCTTTGCTAAATTGCATAGACTTCTAATGTGGAACTCAAGAATGAAACAATGCTCAACAAAGCTTTGCATAAATTGCAGACACTTCTGTTGTGGAACTCAAGACTTAAGCAATTCTCATCAAAGCTTTGTTAAATTGCAAAGACTACTTCTATTGTGGAACTCAAGAATTAAACAATGCTCATCAATGCTTTTCTTAAAGTGCATAGACTTATATTGTGGAACTCAAAAATCAAACAATGCTCGTCAAAGCTTTGCTTAAATTGCGTAGACTTCTATTATGGAACTCAAGAATAAAGAAATGCTCATCAAAGCTTTACTAAATTGCAAAGATTACTTCTATTATGGAATTTAAGAATCAAACAACGCTCATCAAAGCTTTTCTAAACTGCATAGACTTCTAATGTGGAACTCAAGAATGAAACAATGCTCATCCAAGCTTTGCTTAAATTGTATAGACTTCTACTGTGGAACTCAAGAATTAAACAATGCTCTTCAAAGCATTGCTAAATTGTGAAGACGACTTTTCTTCAGGTACTCAAGAATTAAACAATGCTTATTGAACTAAATTGTGTTGTCTTTTAATGTGGAACTAAAGAATGAAATAATTCTTGTCAATGCCTTGCTTAAATTGCATAGAATTCTATTGTGGAACTTAAGAATTAAACCATGCTTATCAAAGCTTTGCTAAATCGCGAAGACTACTTCTGTTGTGGAACTCACGAATTAAACAACGCTCATGAAATCTTTGCTAAATTGCATAGACTTCTAAGGTGGAACTCAAGAATGAAACAATGCTCATTAGAGCTTTGCTTCAAATGTATAGACTTCTATTGTGTAACTCGATAATTAAACAATGCTCTTCAAACCTTTCCTAAATTGCGAAGACGAGTTTTATTGAGCTACTCAAGAATTAAACAATGCTTATTGAACTAAATTGCATAGACTTTTAATGTGGAACTAAAGAATGAAATAATTCTTATCAATGCCTTGCTTAAATTGCATAGACTTCTATTATGGAACTTAAGAATTAAACAATGCTTATCAAAGCTTTGCTAAATTGTGAAGACTACTTGTATTGTGGAACTCAAAAAACAATGCATAACAAAGCTTTGCTAAATTGCATAGACTTCTAATGTGGAACTCAAGAATGAAACAATGCTCAACAAAGCTTTGCATAAATTGGAGACACTTCTGTTGTGGAACTCAAGACTTAAGCAATTCTCATCAAAGCTTTGTTAAATTGCAAAGACTACTTCTATTGTGGAACTCAAGAATTAAACAATGCTCATCAATGCTTTTCTTAAAGTGCATAGACTTATATTGTGGAACTCAAAAATCAAACAATGCTCGTCAAAGCTTTGCTTAAATTGCGTAGACTTCTATTATGGAACTCAAGAATAAAGAAATGCTCATCAAAGCTTTACTAAATTGCAAAGATTACTTCTATTATGGAATTTAAGAATCAAACAACGCTCATGAAAGCTTTTCTAAACTGCATAGACTTCTAATGTGGAACTCAAGAATGAAACAATGCTCATCCAAGCTTTGCTTAAATTGTATAGACTTCTACTGTGGAACTCAAGAATTAAACAATGCTCTTCAAAGCATTGCTAAATTGTGAAGACGACTTTTCTTCAGGTACTCAAGAATTAAACAATGCTTATTGAACTAAATTGTGTTGTCTTTTAATGTGGAACTAAAGAATGAAATAATTCTTGTCAATGCCTTGCTTAAATTGCATAGACTTCTATTGTGGAACTTAAGAATTAAACCATGCTTATCAAAGCTTTGCTAAATCGCGAAGACTACTTCTGTTGTGGAACTCACGAATTAAACAACGCTCATGAAATCTTTGCTAAATTGCATAGACTTCTAAGGTGGAACTCAAGAATGAAACAATGCTCATTAGAGCTTTGCTTCAAATGTATAGACTTCTATTGTGTAACTCGATAATTAAACAATGCTCTTCAAACCTTTCCTAAATTGCGAAGACGAGTTTTATTGAGCTACTCAAGAATTAAACAATGCTTATTGAACTAAATTGCATAGACTTTTAATGTGGAACTAAAGAATGAAATAATTCTTATCAATGCCTTGCTTAAATTGCATAGACTTCTATTATGGAACTTAAGAATTAAACAATGCTTATCAAAGCTTTGCTAAATTGTGAAGACTACTTGTATTGTGGAACTCAAAAAACAATGCATAACAAAGCTTTGCTAAATTGCATAGACTTCTAATGTGGAACTCAAGAATGAAACAATGCTCAACAAAGCTTTGCATAAATTGCAGACACTTCTGTTGTGGAACTCAAGACTTAAGCAATTCTCATCAAAGCTTTGTTAAATTGCAAAGACTACTTCTATTGTGGAACTCAAGAATTAAACAATGCTCATCAATGCTTTTCTTAAAGTGCATAGACTTATATTGTGGAACTCAAAAATCAAACAATGCTCGTCAAAGCTTTGCTTAAATTGCGTAGACTTCTATTATGGAACTCAAGAATAAAGAAATGCTCATCAAAGCTTTACTAAATTGCAAAGATTACTTCTATTATGGAATTTAAGAATCAAACAACGCTCATCAAAGCTTTTCTAAACTGCATAGACTTCTAATGTGGAACTCAAGAATGAAACAACGCTCATCCAAGCTTTGCTTAAATTGTATAGACTTCTACTGTGGAACTCAAGAATTAAACAATGCTCTTCAAAGCATTGCTAAATTGTGAAGACGACTTTTCTTCAGGTACTCAAGAATTAAACAATGCTTATTGAACTAAATTGTGTTGTCTTTTAATGTGGAACTAAAGAATGAAATAATTCTTGTCAATGCCTTGCTTAAATTGCATAGACTTCTATTGTGGAACTTAAGAATTAAACCATGCTTATCAAAGCTTTGCTAAATCGCGAAGACTACTTCTGTTGTGGAACTCACGAATTAAACAACGCTCATGAAATCTTTGCTAAATTGCATAGACTTCTAAGGTGGAACTCAAGAATGAAACAATGCTCATTAGAGCTTTGCTTCAAATGTATAGACTTCTATTGTGTAACTCGATAATTAAACAATGCTCTTCAAACCTTTCCTAAATTGCGAAGACGAGTTTTATTGAGCTACTCAAGAATTAAACAATGCTTATTGAACTAAATTGCATAGACTTTTAATGTGGAACTAAAGAATGAAATAATTCTTATCAATGCCTTGCTTAAATTGCATAGACTTCTATTATGGAACTTAAGAATTAAACAATGCTTATCAAAGCTTTGCTAAATTGTGAAGACTACTTGTATTGTGGAACTCAAAAAACAATGCATAACAAAGCTTTGCTAAATTGCATAGACTTCTAATGTGGAACTCAAGAATGAAACAATGCTCAACAAAGCTTTGCATAAATTGCAGACACTTCTGTTGTGGAACTCAAGACTTAAGCAATTCTCATCAAAGCTTTGTTAAATTGCAAAGACTACTTCTATTGTGGAACTCAAGAATTAAACAATGCTCATCAATGCTTTTCTTAAAGTGCATAGACTTATATTGTGGAACTCAAAAATCAAACAATGCTCGTCAAAGCTTTGCTTAAATTGCGTAGACTTCTATTATGGAACTCAAGAATAAAGAAATGCTCATCAAAGCTTTACTAAATTGCAAAGATTACTTCTATTATGGAATTTAAGAATCAAACAACGCTCATCAAAGCTTTTCTAAACTGCATAGACTTCTAATGTGGAACTCAAGAATGAAACAATGCTCATCCAAGCTTTGCTTAAATTGTATAGACTTCTACTGTGGAACTCAAGAATTAAACAATGCTCTTCAAAGCATTGCTAAATTGTGAAGACGACTTTTCTTCAGGTACTCAAGAATTAAACAATGCTTATTGAACTAAATTGTGTTGTCTTTTAATGTGGAACTAAAGAATGAAATAATTCTTGTCAATGCCTTGCTTAAATTGCATAGAATTCTATTGTGGAACTTAAGAATTAAACCATGCTTATCAAAGCTTTGCTAAATCGCGAAGACTACTTCTGTTGTGGAACTCACGAATTAAACAACGCTCATGAAATCTTTGCTAAATTGCATAGACTTCTAAGGTGGAACTCAAGAATGAAACAATGCTCATTAGAGCTTTGCTTCAAATGTATAGACTTCTATTGTGTAACTCGATAATTAAACAATGCTCTTCAAACCTTTCCTAAATTGCGAAGACGAGTTTTATTGAGCTACTCAAGAATTAAACAATGCTTATTGAACTAAATTGCATAGACTTTTAATGTGGAACTAAAGAATGAAATAATTCTTATCAATGCCTTGCTTAAATTGCATAGACTTCTATTATGGAACTTAAGAATTAAACAATGCTTATCAAAGCTTTGCTAAATTGTGAAGACTACTTGTATTGTGGAACTCAAAAAACAATGCATAACAAAGCTTTGTTAAATTGCATAGACTTCTAATGTGGAACTCAAGAATGAAACAATGCTCAACAAAGCTTTGCATAAATTGCAGACACTTCTGTTGTGGAACTCAAGACTTAAGCAATTCTCATCAAAGCTTTGTTAAATTGCAAAGACTACTTCTATTGTGGAACTCAAGAATTAAACAATGCTCATCAATGCTTTTCTTAAAGTGCATAGACTTATATTGTGGAACTCAAAAATCAAACAATGCTCGTCAAAGCTTTGCTTAAATTGCGTAGACTTCTATTATGGAACTCAAGAATAAAGAAATGCTCATCAAAGCTTTACTAAATTGCAAAGATTACTTCTATTATGGAATTTAAGAATCAAACAACGCTCATGAAAGCTTTTCTAAACTGCATAGACTTCTAATGTGGAACTCAAGAATGAAACAATGCTCATCCAAGCTTTGCTTAAATTGTATAGACTTCTACTGTGGAACTCAAGAATTAAACAATGCTCTTCAAAGCATTGCTAAATTGTGAAGACGACTTTTCTTCAGGTACTCAAGAATTAAACAATGCTTATTGAACTAAATTGTGTTGTCTTTTAATGTGGAACTAAAGAATGAAATAATTCTTGTCAATGCCTTGCTTAAATTGCATAGACTTCTATTGTGGAACTTAAGAATTAAACCATGCTTATCAAAGCTTTGCTAAATCGCGAAGACTACTTCTGTTGTGGAACTCACGAATTAAACAACGCTCATGAAATCTTTGCTAAATTGCATAGACTTCTAAGGTGGAACTCAAGAATGAAACAATGCTCATTAGAGCTTTGCTTCAAATGTATAGACTTCTATTGTGTAACTCGATAATTAAACAATGCTCTTCAAACCTTTCCTAAATTGCGAAGACGAGTTTTATTGAGCTACTCAAGAATTAAACAATGCTTATTGAACTAAATTGCATAGACTTTTAATGTGGAACTAAAGAATGAAATAATTCTTATCAATGCCTTGCTTAAATTGCATAGACTTCTATTATGGAACTTAAGAATTAAACAATGCTTATCAAAGCTTTGCTAAATTGTGAAGACTACTTGTATTGTGGAACTCAAAAAACAATGCATAACAAAGCTTTGCTAAATTGCATAGACTTCTAATGTGGAACTCAAGAATGAAACAATGCTCAACAAAGCTTTGCATAAATTGCAGACACTTCTGTTGTGGAACTCAAGACTTAAGCAATTCTCATCAAAGCTTTGTTAAATTGCAAAGACTACTTCTATTGTGGAACTCAAGAATTAAACAATGCTCATCAATGCTTTTCTTAAAGTGCATAGACTTATATTGTGGAACTCAAAAATCAAACAATGCTCGTCAAAGCTTTGCTTAAATTGCGTAGACTTCTATTATGGAACTCAAGAATAAAGAAATGCTCATCAAAGCTTTACTAAATTGCAAAGATTGCTTCTATTATGGAATTTAAGAATCAAACAACGCTCATCAAAGCTTTTCTAAACTGCATAGACTTCTAATGTGGAACTCAAGAATGAAACAATGCTCATCCAAGCTTTGCTTAAATTGTATAGACTTCTACTGTGGAACTCAAGAATTAAACAATGCTCTTCAAAGCATTGCTAAATTGTGAAGACGACTTTTCTTCAGGTACTCAAGAATTAAACAATGCTTATTGAACTAAATTGTGTTGTCTTTTAATGTGGAACTAAAGAATGAAATAATTCTTGTCAATGCCTTGCTTAAATTGCATAGAATTCTATTGTGGAACTTAAGAATTAAACCATGCTTATCAAAGCTTTGCTAAATCGCGAAGACTACTTCTGTTGTGGAACTCACGAATTAAACAACGCTCATGAAATCTTTGCTAAATTGCATAGACTTCTAAGGTGGAACTCAAGAATGAAACAATGCTCATTAGAGCTTTGCTTCAAATGTATAGACTTCTATTGTGTAACTCGATAATTAAACAATGCTCTTCAAACCTTTCCTAAATTGCGAAGACGAGTTTTATTGAGCTACTCAAGAATTAAACAATGCTTATTGAACTAAATTGCATAGACTTTTAATGTGGAACTAAAGAATGAAATAATTCTTATCAATGCCTTGCTTAAATTGCATAGACTTCTATTATGGAACTTAAGAATTAAACAATGCTTATCAAAGCTTTGCTAAATTGTGAAGACTACTTGTATTGTGGAACTCAAAAAACAATGCATAACAAAGCTTTGCTAAATTGCATAGACTTCTAATGTGGAACTCAAGAATGAAACAATGCTCAACAAAGCTTTGCATAAATTGCAGACACTTCTGTTGTGGAACTCAAGACTTAAGCAATTCTCATCAAAGCTTTGTTAAATTGCAAAGACTACTTCTATTGTGGAACTCAAGAATTAAACAATGCTCATCAATGCTTTTCTTAAAGTGCATAGACTTATATTGTGGAACTCAAAAATCAAACAATCCTCGTCAAAGCTTTGCTTAAATTGCGTAGACTTCTATTATGGAACTCAAGAATAAAGAAATGCTCATCAAAGCTTTACTAAATTGCAAATATTACTTCTATTATGGAATTTAAGAATCAAACAACGCTCATGAAAGCTTTTCTAAACTGCATAGACTTCTAATGTGGAACTCAAGAATGAAACAATGCTCATCCAAGCTTTGCTTAAATTGTATAGACTTCTACTGTGGAACTCAAGAATTAAACAATGCTCTTCAAAGCATTGCTAAATTGTGAAGACGACTTTTCTTCAGGTACTCAAGAATTAAACAATGCTTATTGAACTAAATTGTGTTGTCTTTTAATGTGGAACTAAAGAATGAAATAATTCTTGTCAATGCCTTGCTTAAATTGCATAGACTTCTATTGTGGAACTTAAGAATTAAACCATGCTTATCAAAGCTTTGCTAAATCGCGAAGACTACTTCTGTTGTGGAACTCACGAATTAAACAACGCTCATGAAATCTTTGCTAAATTGCATAGACTTCTAAGGTGGAACTCAAGAATGAAACAATGCTCATTAGAGCTTTGCTTCAAATGTATAGACTTCTATTGTGTAACTCGATAATTAAACAATGCTCTTCAAACCTTTCCTAAATTGCGAAGACGAGTTTTATTGAGCTACTCAAGAATTAAACAATGCTTATTGAACTAAATTGCATAGACTTTTAATGTGGAACTAAAGAATGAAATAATTCTTATCAATGCCTTGCTTAAATTGCATAGACTTCTATTATGGAACTTAAGAATTAAACAATGCTTATCAAAGCTTTGCTAAATTGTGAAGACTACTTGTATTGTGGAACTCAAAAAACAATGCATAACAAAGCTTTGCTAAATTGCATAGACTTCTAATGTGGAACTCAAGAATGAAACAATGCTCAACAAAGCTTTGCATAAATTGCAGACACTTCTGTTGTGGAACTCAAGACTTAAGCAATTCTCATCAAAGCTTTGTTAAATTGCAAAGACTACTTCTATTGTGGAACTCAAGAATTAAACAATGCTCATCAATGCTTTTCTTAAAGTGCATAGACTTATATTGTGGAACTCAAAAATCAAACAATGCTCGTCAAAGCTTTGCTTAAATTGCGTAGACTTCTATTATGGAACTCAAGAATAAAGAAATGCTCATCAAAGCTTTACTAAATTGCAAAGATTACTTCTATTATGGAATTTAAGAATCAAACAACGCTCATCAAAGCTTTTCTAAACTGCATAGACTTCTAATGTGGAACTCAAGAATGAAACAATGCTCATCCAAGCTTTGCTTAAATTGTATAGACTTCTACTGTGGAACTCAAGAATTAAACAATGCTCTTCAAAGCATTGCTAAATTGTGAAGACGACTTTTCTTCAGGTACTCAAGAATTAAACAATGCTTATTGAACTAAATTGTGTTGTCTTTTAATGTGGAACTAAAGAATGAAATAATTCTTGTCAATGCCTTGCTTAAATTGCATAGAATTCTATTGTGGAACTTAAGAATTAAACCATGCTTATCAAAGCTTTGCTAAATCGCGAAGACTACTTCTGTTGTGGAACTCACGAATTAAACAACGCTCATGAAATCTTTGCTAAATTGCATAGACTTCTAAGGTGGAACTCAAGAATGAAACAATGCTCATTAGAGCTTTGCTTCAAATGTATAGACTTCTATTGTGTAACTCGATAATTAAACAATGCTCTTCAAACCTTTCCTAAATTGCGAAGACGAGTTTTATTGAGCTACTCAAGAATTAAACAATGCTTATTGAACTAAATTGCATAGACTTTTAATGTGGAACTAAAGAATGAAATAATTCTTATCAATGCCTTGCTTAAATTGCATAGACTTCTATTATGGAACTTAAGAATTAAACAATGCTTATCAAAGCTTTGCCAAATTGTGAAGACTACTTGTATTGTGGAACTCAAAAAACAATGCATAACAAAGCTTTGCTAAATTGCATAGACTTCTAATGTGGAACTCAAGAATGAAACAATGCTCAACAAAGCTTTGCATAAATTGCAGACACTTCTGTTGTGGAACTCAAGACTTAAGCAATTCTCATCAAAGCTTTGTTAAATTGCAAAGACTACTTCTATTGTGGAACTCAAGAATTAAACAATGCTCATCAATGCTTTTCTTAAAGTGCATAGACTTATATTGTGGAACTCAAAAATCAAACAATCCTCGTCAAAGCTTTGCTTAAATTGCGTAGACTTCTATTATGGAACTCAAGAATAAAGAAATGCTCATCAAAGCTTTACTAAATTGCAAAGATTACTTCTATTATGGAATTTAAGAATCAAACAACGCTCATGAAAGCTTTTCTAAACTGCATAGACTTCTAATGTGGAACTCAAGAATGAAACAATGCTCATCCAAGCTTTGCTTAAATTGTATAGACTTCTACTGTGGAACTCAAGAATTAAACAATGCTCTTCAAAGCATTGCTAAATTGTGAAGACGACTTTTCTTCAGGTACTCAAGAATTAAACAATGCTTATTGAACTAAATTGTGTTGTCTTTTAATGTGGAACTAAAGAATGAAATAATTCTTGTCAATGCCTTGCTTAAATTGCATAGACTTCTATTGTGGAACTTAAGAATTAAACCATGCTTATCAAAGCTTTGCTAAATCGCGAAGACTACTTCTGTTGTGGAACTCACGAATTAAACAACGCTCATGAAATCTTTGCTAAATTGCATAGACTTCTAAGGTGGAACTCAAGAATGAAACAATGCTCATTAGAGCTTTGCTTCAAATGTATAGACTTCTATTGTGTAACTCGATAATTAAACAATGCTCTTCAAACCTTTCCTAAATTGCGAAGACGAGTTTTATTGAGCTACTCAAGAATTAAACAATGCTTATTGAACTAAATTGCATAGACTTTTAATGTGGAACTAAAGAATGAAATAATTCTTATCAATGCCTTGCTTAAATTGCATAGACTTCTATTATGGAACTTAAGAATTAAACAATGCTTATCAAAGCTTTGCTAAATTGTGAAGACTACTTGTATTGTGGAACTCAAAAAACAATGCATAACAAAGCTTTGCTAAATTGCATAGACTTCTAATGTGGAACTCAAGAATGAAACAATGCTCAACAAAGCTTTGCATAAATTGCAGACACTTCTGTTGTGGAACTCAAGACTTAAGCAATTCTCATCAAAGCTTTGTTAAATTGCAAAGACTACTTCTATTGTGGAACTCAAGAATTAAACAATGCTCATCAATGCTTTTCTTAAAGTGCATAGACTTATATTGTGGAACTCAAAAATCAAACAATCCTCGTCAAAGCTTTGCTTAAATTGCGTAGACTTCTATTATGGAACTCAAGAATAAAGAAATGCTCATCAAAGCTTTACTAAATTGCAAAGATTACTTCTATTATGGAATTTAAGAATCAAACAACGCTCATCAAAGCTTTTCTAAACTGCATAGACTTCTAATGTGGAACTCAAGAATGAAACAATGCTCATCCAAGCTTTGCTTAAATTGTATAGACTTCTACTGTGGAACTCAAGAATTAAACAATGCTCTTCAAAGCATTGCTAAATTGTGAAGACGACTTTTCTTCAGGTACTCAAGAATTAAACAATGCTTATTGAACTAAATTGTGTTGTCTTTTAATGTGGAACTAAAGAATGAAATAATTCTTGTCAATGCCTTGCTTAAATTGCATAGACTTCTATTGTGGAACTTAAGAATTAAACCATGCTTATCAAAGCTTTGCTAAATCGCGAAGACTACTTCTGTTGTGGAACTCACGAATTAAACAACGCTCATGAAATCTTTGCTAAATTGCATAGACTTCTAAGGTGGAACTCAAGAATGAAACAATGCTCATTAGAGCTTTGCTTCAAATGTATAGACTTCTATTGTGTAACTCGATAATTAAACAATGCTCTTCAAACCTTTCCTAAATTGCGAAGACGAGTTTTATTGAGCTACTCAAGAATTAAACAATGCTTATTGAACTAAATTGCATAGACTTTTAATGTGGAACTAAAGAATGAAATAATTCTTATCAATGCCTTGCTTAAATTGCATAGACTTCTATTATGGAACTTAAGAATTAAACAATGCTAAGAATTAAACAATGCTAATGCTATGCTGCTTTTTCGCTTTCTCTCTCTACTTTCTCTCTCTTATCCTGATTCTTTCTGACGGTGGTGCGATCTAGCTTAGATTCATCGGCGCTGCTTTTCTGACGAATTTCTTTTAATCGGTGAAGCAATTTCTTTCCTAATTCCGTTGATTTAATGGGAGCATCTTCCAAGTCGGATAGATTGAAGGACGTGAAGGTTAAACCTCCGGATAAAAGTGCTGCTGTTTGTTATACAAAAACTGAAATGGAGGTGAATGATCTTGTTCCTCCTGGGGTAATTGAACAATCATCTGCCACGATCTACAAAGCTCGTCGCAAACCAAGTGTGACTGGAGCTGTTGCATCTGGGATTAGCAAAGCGGGATGGAAAATGGAGGGGAAATCTTTCAGGATTAAGAACAGAGCTAGGAAGAAGGTGGATAAATTAGCTCCGATGGATACTGAAGAGTTCTTCAATGAAGATGGTTCAGAAGAGGAAACGGGAGAAGAATCGGAATCTGTATCAGTTTTTGAGTCGGATTCTAACATTTCTATACCGGGATATGATGGGAAGGAGAAGGAATTGAAGAAAGGGTTATCTGGTGATTCTAAAAAGGTAAGTTCTCATGTTATTTCTATCCCAACTGGTAATACTGCTAATTTGATGAAAAATTGGGATGGGTTGATGATGAATAATGAAGTTTTGAGTCCAATCTCTGAATTGAAGAATGTTACTAGTGAAATGGTTAATGTGAACCCTACCATATCGGTGATGGATGTTAAAATTCAGAATAACTCTAATAGGGAAGATAATGAAGTTGTGAAGATAATAACTGATGGGAAGAAAAGGGCTAATAACAATGAAGATTTCATTCCAGGAGTGGGATTTCAGTTTCTGAATGAATTGAAGGAAGAAGGACAGGTGGGAAAGGGAGTTGATAAGGGTATAATTCAGAATATGGATATGGATGATTTGAAAGTGGATAAGAAGGAGAATAAGTTGGGAGATGATAATGAAGAAGAGAGTTCAGAAGATGAAGAGGGGGAAGTTGATTCAAGTGAGGAGGAAACTAGTGAAGATGAGGAAATAATGATGGAGGAGGAGGATATTAATAATATTAGTAATGATAATAATGGGAATTTGGTTGCAGGCACTGTTATTAATAGTATTAATACCTTTCCTTCTATTTTGGGAGCAGCTAAAATTGGAAATTCGATGGAGAAGGATGTGCAGGGGAATTTAAAGAACTCTTATGCTGGTGTGTTAAAAGGGAATAGGCATAAGGGTAAGATTGATGTTAGATATATTCCAGGGGAAAAAGGTGAAGAAGATGGTCCTGTTATTATCCCAATTGAAAATCTAAAAAATGCGAGTATTCCTTATGTGAATACTTTATATGGATATATGATTGATAAGAAATTGGCTTTTCCAGTGATTCAAAAGGAGGTAAGAAGGCTATGGAAGAATGTGGGTCTTGAAGAGGTATTCATGAATAATAAAGGATTCTTCTTTTTTAAATTCAGTGATGAACAAGGGATGTTATCTATTCTTGAAGGAAGTCCATGGCTAATGTTCAATAATATGCCTTTATTTCTACAAAGATGGAGACCAGGTTTGACTTTAACTAAAAATAGACATGATAAGATTCCGGTTTGGGTCAAGATTTATGACTTACCTTTGGAAGTTTGGAGTGGGGATAATCTGTGCATTATTGCTAGTAAATTGGGAATTCCTCTTGCGTTTGATTCTTTTACTGAGGAGATGTGTTTGGAACATAAAGGGAGAAATGCTTATGCTAGGATCCTTATCGAAATGTCAGCTGATAAAGAATGGAAAAGAAACATTGATATCTCAACGTGGGATTTTGTTACTAATTCTGCTGTTATTCAAAGCTTTGATGTGGAATATGCTTGGATGCCATCTAGGTGCAGTCATTGTAAAGTGTTTGGGCACATAGATAAGGTCTGTATGGCTAGTATGATGGGTGCTAAATCTATGCAAAATGGTGGCAGTGGGATTAGCAAGGAAGATAAAGGGAAAAATGTGATTGATGATGAAGGATTTACAGAATTTACTAATAGGAAAAATAAAATTATTAAAGATGGAGAAGGTACAAGCAATTCTATGTGGAAAGCTGCTAATATAGGTAATCAGAAAAATAAAGGGAAGAGTAATTTCTCAAGAGTGGGGAATAAGTTTAGGGGTCAATATGGGAACAAAAGTGGAAATGGTTGGGGACAAAATGGGAATTGGAATAACAAAGGAGTGGGGCATTGGAATTTGGAGAAGAATAAAAAATTTGAGAAGATGGGTTCTGGACAGTATAATAATAATGACCAGGTAAATAATGGAGATAAAAGACAGGTGACTATAAAGAAGAATGTCAATGATATGGCTGAGATTAAGAAGAGTGATAAGGAAACTGATAGCAGCAATAAAAATAGCTTTGAAGTTTTGGGATTGATTGATGAGGAAGCTATAATTGGAATGGAAAAGGATGATAAAAGAGATAAAATTGGTGTTCAATTTGATGATCTGAATTGCACTCTCTCTGCTACTGATGACAACAGATTGAAATATAATGAGATTCATAACATGGGCATTAGCAATGAAGATCTTGTGATGGTTAATGCTGAAAAGAAGATGGATAGCAAGAGGAATAATGATAGCAGTAGTATTAGTGGATTATCTCAGGCATTTGAGGTGGTAAATGCCAAAAATCATGTTATTAGTCAATGATGTCGATTGGTGTTTGGAATGTTAGGGGGTTAAATAAAGCTGTTAAGCAAAAAGAGGTTATGGATGTTATAAGGGATAATAAGCTGGGAATGTGTGCTGTTGTTGAATCCCATGTCAAAATTTCAAATTTAAAGAATGTGTGTAGTAAATCTTTTGGAAACTGGGATTGGGTTTCTAATAACAAACAGTGTGATGTTGGTACTAGAATAATTGTTGGATGGGATCCAAAATTATTTGATGTTATGGTTTTATCTCAATCGAAACAGGTGATTCATTGCTTTGTCAAATTTTCTGGTTCTAATTATAGCATGTTTTTTTCCTTCATCTATGCTGCTTCCGGTTATATTGAAAGAAGGGTTTTATGGGAAGATTTGAAAAAATTCAGCTTAACTGTGAAAAAGGAAGCTTGGTGTATTTTGGGTGATTTCAATGTTGTGTTAAAAGATTCCGATTATTCAGAAGGATGCTCGAGATGTCTGAAAGGAGTTGATGATTTTCGAGAATGTATCAATTTTATTGAAGTTGAAGATTTGAATAGCACTGGGTTTCAATTCACTTGGAATAAATCGCCTTCTGGGAATAAAGGAATTTTAAAGAAGCTGGATAGGATTATGGTCAACACGAAATTTATTTCTGATTATCCTTCAGCTTATGCTGCATTTAAACCATACAGAACTTCTGATCACTGTCCTGCTATTCTTTTCATTCCTAATGATAAATTGAGATGGAAAGCTTCCTTTAGATTTGCTAATTTCATTGCGGATAAAGAAGAATTTCTGCCTATGGTGAAGGATATCTGGTCCTCAAATATTGAAGGCTTTTTTATGTTCAAAGTTACTCAGAAACTGAAAATGTTGAAGAGTCAGTGTAAACAGATGTGTAGTAAGTTCAGAGGGTCAGGAAGGAAAATTAAGGATCTAAGGGAGCAATTGGGAAATATTCAGTTGAAAATTGATCAGGAGCCGTTTAATGCTTCATATCGGGAGGAGCATGCTAATATTCTTTTTGAATATAATGTTGCTTGTAATGATGAAGAAAAGCTGCTTTCTCAAAGATCTAAGATCAAATGGCTTTCTGATGGGGATAATAACACTAAGTTTTTTCACAGTTGTTTGAAAAGCAGGATTAACAGGAATCGGATTTTGATGGTGCTTGATGAAGATGGAAGATGGATCAGGGGGAAGGCTATGAAAGAGAAATTTATTAATCATTTTAAGAATTTCTTGGGATGTGAAGTTGCCACTGATTTGTCTATACTTAATAATGAGTTTTTTATTAATAAGTTGGATAAAAAAGTGGCAATGAATATGATAAGAGTGGTCACAGATGAAGAAGTTAAAGTAGCTATGTTTGATATTGCTGACAATCATGCTCCTGGTCCTGATGGGTTTTCCTCTAAGTTTTTTAAGAGTGCTTGGAGTATTATTGGGACAGATATTTGTAAAGCTGTGAGGGAATTTTTCTGGACAGGAAAATTATTGAAGGGTATTAATGCTACTAGGATTGTGTTGATTCCTAAAGTGGAAGAACCAAGGAAAGTTACTGATTTTCGGCCTATTGCCTGCTGCAACATTTTTTATAAATGTATCAGTAAAATAATAGTAAACAGAATAAGGGGCAGCTTAAGTGATATAGTTAGTCATAACCAATCTGCTTTTATTCAAGGAAGATCAATTCTTGACAATATTCTCCTTGCTCAAGAATTGATGGTGGGATACAAAAATAAAAAAGGAATGCCTAAATGTACCTTAAAGATTGATATACAAAAGGCCTATGATACTGTTGACTGGAAATTTCTTAATAGAATTCTTATTGGATTTGGATTTCATCCTGTCATGGTTAATTGGATTATGGCATGCACTTCTTCCCCTTGGTTTATGCTGAATTTTAATGGTGAAGACCATGGATATTTTGAAGGAAAGAGGGGATTAAGGCAAGGAGATCCTCTATCTCCCTACTTATTCACGTTGGTTATGGAGGTTTTTAATCTAATCCTGGTGAAGAAAATTGAAGAAAGCCAATGTTTCAAATTTCATTGCAAGTGTGATTCTCAGAGGATTACACACTTATGTTTTGCAGATGATTTGTTGGTGTTTTCTTTTGGTAATGGCAATTCTGCTAGAGTCATAAAAGCTGCCCTTGACGATTTTTATTCTGTTTCTGGTTTGAAAGCTAGCATGGAAAAAAGCCAAATTTTTTTTAGCTGTGTGAAGCCAAACATGAGAAGGATTATTTTGGGAATTTTACCTTTTGACATTGGTAAAATTCCTTTTAAATACCTTGGGATTCCCATGTGTGTGAATATGCTTTTCAAAAGAGATTGTTTTGCTCTTGTTGATAAGATTAAATTGAGAGTGTGTAATTGGAAAAACAAGATGCTTTCTTTTGCTGGAAGATTACAGCTCATAAATTCTGTCCTGACTTCTATTCATGTGTATTGGGCTTCAATTTTCAAAATTCCTATTGCTACTATTAGGGAGATTGAAATGATTTGTAGAAACTTTCTGTGGGCTAATGGAGAAGTGGTTAGAGGAAAAGCTAAAGTTAAATGGAGTGATGTTTGTAAGCCAAAAATAAATGGGGGGCTGGGAATTAAAGACTTAAGATTCTGGAATGATGCTTTATTAATTAAACACATTTGGAATCTGATCAGTAACAAGAAGTCTCTGTGGGTTCAGTGGGTGAGAGAAAACTACATTGGTGATGGAAATTTCTGGGAAATTTGGCAGAAGAAAAGCATGAATTGGACTTGGAAAAGATTTTTGGAATTGAGAAAAACTGTTAGACATCATATTGTCTCATGTGTTGGTGATGGTAGAAATACTTCTTTATGGCATGATTGGTGGCACCCAATTGGCATATTAAGTACAATTATATCAAGGAGGGATTGGTTTAGAAATGGATTTAGTGAAAATTCTTTAGTCAGTGATGTTTTGACTAATGATACTTATAGATGGCCTGTTGATTGGGTAATAAATTTTCCTGGTCTGAAAGATGCTCCCATGTTTTGTAATATTGGTAATCAAAAGGATATTACTGTTTGGAGGGATATGAATGGTGTGAATAAAAAATTTTCTTGCAAGCAAGTTTGGAGAGATATCAATAATTTTGGAAGTAAAGTCAAGTGGGTTAGCTGTGTTTGGTATAGTAATTGTATTCCCAGGAATGCATTTATTTTATGGCTTGCTGTTCTGAATCGTCTGAAAACTCAAGATCGAGTTAAATGCTGGGAGAAATCAGGTTCTTTACTATGTCCTTTCTGTTTAAAAATTCCTGATTCTCATGATCATCTTTTCTTTCAATGTGAATTCACGCATAGTATATGGAAACATTGTTGTTCTAAGGCTGGAATTGACATTTCTTATTCTAATTGGAATGATCTTGTTCTTAAATTGTCTTCAGTCTTAAATTCGAGATCTATTGAGATTTTGATCAAAAAATGGGTGTTTGCTAGCTGTGTTTCTCACATTTGGAAAGAAAGAAATTCAAGAATTTTTAGTAAATTGAGAAAATCGAATGAAGGAGTTATTTTGTGTATTGAGAAAGAAATTCAATTGAAGTTATTAGGGTTGAGGAAGATGAATGTTATGGTCAGCAGGGAAATTTTACAGATATGGGGTATTTTTGGAAAAAATTGATGGGTTTTTTGAATTTCTTTGTTAGGAGTAGCTGTTGTGATCCTGTTTGTTTTGAGGATTGGGATAATATGGAGATGTTGAATTGTTTGACTGTTCTTATGGGAGGTTTGTATTGGGGGTTTTTTCGGAATGATAGGTTCAAAGGAATTGACGGGTTTCAAGGAATTGACGGATTAATTCACTGGTTTAAGAGCTTGCTCTTGAATTTTGTGATATGTACCTTTGGGATTTTTTGTTTGGATATGATCTTAATTGAGATTATTCAAATGGAAAATCCTAGACATGTGATTGATGCCATGTCAAGTATGCAACTGGGTTTGATAATATGGTGGTATTGTGTAGTCCAGTGTGGGTTTTTTTATGTGTGCAGAAAAGGAGTTACGAAGCTGATTATGAAGCTGTTTGTAGTGAATTTGGATAGTACGAATGTTGATTGCAGGAAGGCCATTATGTTGAGTCACATTTGGAGGATGAAGGATAAAAGAGAGTACAATAAAGGAGGGATACAAGGGCTGAAAGTTGACAGAAGTTGCTGGAATGAGTTCTTGATGCTTTTGCAGTGGATTTTGGGTTATATTTTTTGTATTTTTTGGTACTTTAATTTTGTATGTAGGATGTTTGGGTTTGATCTTTTATGGGGTTATTTGTTATGTTTTCACTTTTGGACTGTGGGTTTTTTTAAGGGCCTTACCCCTTGCTTTGGTCTTAATGGTGATTGGTGGGGTGGTTTTTGCAATGGGGTGAAGTTACCTTTTTTCCCACTTCTAATAAGTCCTTGGTATAAGCATATAAACATTAAGGTTTTTTGGGACTTTTGGAGCTTAGTAGACATGTTTAAAAAGTGGATGGGGAGTTGGTTATGGATAGGTTGGTTTGGTTAGGGGTTTGTTTGTTTTTTATTTTTTATGTATTTGTATTCTTTTATTCTTTTTAATAAATTTTGCTGAGCTTTGGCTCTTTTCAAAAAAAAAAAAGAATTAAACAATGCTTATCAAAGCTTTGCTAAATTGTGAAGACTACTTGTATTGTGGAACTCAAAAAACAATGCATAACAAAGCTTTGCTAAATTGCATAGACTTCTAATGTGGAACTCAAGAATGAAACAATGCTCAACAAAGCTTTGCATAAATTGCAGACACTTCTGTTGTGGAACTCAAGACTTAAGCAATTCTCATCAAAGCTTTGTTAAATTGCAAAGACTACTTCTATTGTGGAACTCAAGAATTAAACAATGCTCATCAATGCTTTTCTTAAAGTGCATAGACTTATATTGTGGAACTCAAAAATCAAACAATGCTCGTCAAAGCTTTGCTTAAATTGCGTAGACTTCTATTATGGAACTCAAGAATAAAGAAATGCTCATCAAAGCTTTACTAAATTGCAAAGATTACTTCTATTATGGAATTTAAGAATCAAACAACGCTCATGAAAGCTTTTCTAAACTGCATAGACTTCTAATGTGGAACTCAAGAATGAAACAATGCTCATCCAAGCTTTGCTTAAATTGTATAGACTTCTACTGTGGAACTCAAGAATTAAACAATGCTCTTCAAAGCATTGCTAAATTGTGAAGACGACTTTTCTTCAGGTACTCAAGAATTAAACAATGCTTATTGAACTAAATTGTGTTGTCTTTTAATGTGGAACTAAAGAATGAAATAATTCTTGTCAATGCCTTGCTTAAATTGCATAGACTTCTATTGTGGAACTTAAGAATTAAACCATGCTTATCAAAGCTTTGCTAAATCGCGAAGACTACTTCTGTTGTGGAACTCACGAATTAAACAACGCTCATGAAATCTTTGCTAAATTGCATAGACTTCTAAGGTGGAACTCAAGAATGAAACAATGCTCATTAGAGCTTTGCTTCAAATGTATAGACTTCTATTGTGTAACTCGATAATTAAACAATGCTCTTCAAACCTTTCCTAAATTGCGAAGACGAGTTTTATTGAGCTACTCAAGAATTAAACAATGCTTATTGAACTAAATTGCATAGACTTTTAATGTGGAACTAAAGAATGAAATAATTCTTATCAATGCCTTGCTTAAATTGCATAGACTTCTATTATGGAACTTAAGAATTAAACAATGCTTATCAAAGCTTTGCTAAATTGTGAAGACTACTTGTATTGTGGAACTCAAAAAACAATGCATAACAAAGCTTTGCTAAATTGCATAGACTTCTAATGTGGAACTCAAGAATGAAACAATGCTCAACAAAGCTTTGCATAAATTGCAGACACTTCTGTTGTGGAACTCAAGACTTAAGCAATTCTCATCAAAGCTTTGTTAAATTGCAAAGACTACTTCTATTGTGGAACTCAAGAATTAAACAATGCTCATCAATGCTTTTCTTAAAGTGCATAGACTTATATTGTGGAACTCAAAAATCAAACAATGCTCGTCAAAGCTTTGCTTAAATTGCGTAGACTTCTATTATGGAACTCAAGAATAAAGAAATGCTCATCAAAGCTTTACTAAATTGCAAAGATTACTTCTATTATGGAATTTAAGAATCAAACAACGCTCATGAAAGCTTTTCTAAACTGCATAGACTTCTAATGTGGAACTCAAGAATGAAACAATGCTCATCCAAGCTTTGCTTAAATTGTATAGACTTCTACTGTGGAACTCAAGAATTAAACAATGCTCTTCAAAGCATTGCTAAATTGTGAAGACGACTTTTCTTCAGGTACTCAAGAATTAAACAATGCTTATTGAACTAAATTGTGTTGTCTTTTAATGTGGAACTAAAGAATGAAATAATTCTTGTCAATGCCTTGCTTAAATTGCATAGAATTCTATTGTGGAACTTAAGAATTAAACCATGCTTATCAAAGCTTTGCTAAATCGCGAAGACTACTTCTGTTGTGGAACTCACGAATTAAACAACGCTCATGAAATCTTTGCTAAATTGCATAGACTTCTAAGGTGGAACTCAAGAATGAAACAATGCTCATTAGAGCTTTGCTTCAAATGTATAGACTTCTATTGTGTAACTCGATAATTAAACAATGCTCTTCAAACCTTTCCTAAATTGCGAAGACGAGTTTTATTGAGCTACTCAAGAATTAAACAATGCTTATTGAACTAAATTGCATAGACTTTTAATGTGGAACTAAAGAATGAAATAATTCTTATCAATGCCTTGCTTAAATTGCATAGACTTCTATTATGGAACTTAAGAATTAAACAATGCTTATCAAAGCTTTGCTAAATTGTGAAGACTACTTGTATTGTGGAACTCAAAAAACAATGCATAACAAAGCTTTGCTAAATTGCATAGACTTCTAATGTGGAACTCAAGAATGAAACAATGCTCAACAAAGCTTTGCATAAATTGCAGACACTTCTGTTGTGGAACTCAAGACTTAAGCAATTCTCATCAAAGCTTTGTTAAATTGCAAAGACTACTTCTATTGTGGAACTCAAGAATTAAACAATGCTCATCAATGCTTTTCTTAAAGTGCATAGACTTATATTGTGGAACTCAAAAATCAAACAATGCTCGTCAAAGCTTTGCTTAAATTGCGTAGACTTCTATTATGGAACTCAAGAATAAAGAAATGCTCATCAAAGCTTTACTAAATTGCAAAGATTACTTCTATTATGGAATTTAAGAATCAAACAACGCTCATGAAAGCTTTTCTAAACTGCATAGACTTCTAATGTGGAACTCAAGAATGAAACAATGCTCATCCAAGCTTTGCTTAAATTGTATAGACTTCTACTGTGGAACTCAAGAATTAAACAATGCTCTTCAAAGCATTGCTAAATTGTGAAGACGACTTTTCTTCAGGTACTCAAGAATTAAACAATGCTTATTGAACTAAATTGTGTTGTCTTTTAATGTGGAACTAAAGAATGAAATAATTCTTGTCAATGCCTTGCTTAAATTGCATAGACTTCTATTGTGGAACTTAAGAATTAAACCATGCTTATCAAAGCTTTGCTAAATCGCGAAGACTACTTCTGTTGTGGAACTCACGAATTAAACAACGCTCATGAAATCTTTGCTAAATTGCATAGACTTCTAAGGTGGAACTCAAGAATGAAACAATGCTCATTAGAGCTTTGCTTCAAATGTATAGACTTCTATTGTGTAACTCGATAATTAAACAATGCTCTTCAAACCTTTCCTAAATTGCGAAGACGAGTTTTATTGAGCTACTCAAGAATTAAACAATGCTTATTGAACTAAATTGCATAGACTTTTAATGTGGAACTAAAGAATGAAATAATTCTTATCAATGCCTTGCTTAAATTGCATAGACTTCTATTATGGAACTTAAGAATTAAACAATGCTTATCAAAGCTTTGCTAAATTGTGAAGACTACTTGTATTGTGGAACTCAAAAAACAATGCATAACAAAGCTTTGCTAAATTGCATAGACTTCTAATGTGGAACTCAAGAATGAAACAATGCTCAACAAAGCTTTGCATAAATTGCAGACACTTCTGTTGTGGAACTCAAGACTTAAGCAATTCTCATCAAAGCTTTGTTAAATTGCAAAGACTACTTCTATTGTGGAACTCAGGAATTAAACAATGCTCATCAATGCTTTTCTTAAAGTGCATAGACTTATATTGTGGAACTCAAAAATCAAACAATGCTCGTCAAAGCTTTGCTTAAATTGTGTAGACTTCTATTATGGAACTCAAGAATAAAGAAATGCTCATCAAAGCTTTACTAAATTGCAAAGATTACTTCTATTATGGAATTTAAGAATCAAACAACGCTCATCAAAGCTTTTCTAAACTGCATAGACTTCTAATGTGGAACTCAAGAATGAAACAATGCTCATCCAAGCTTTGCTTAAATTGTATAGACTTCTACTGTGGAACTCAAGAATTAAACAATGCTCTTCAAAGCATTGCTAAATTGTGAAGACGACTTTTCTTCAGGTACTCAAGAATTAAACAATGCTTATTGAACTAAATTGTGTTGTCTTTTAATGTGGAACTAAAGAATGACATAATTCTTGTCAATGCCTTGCTTAAATTGCATAGACTTCTATTGTGGAACTTAAGAATTAAACCATGCTTATCAAAGCTTTGCTAAATCGCGAAGACTACTTCTGTTGTGGAACTCACGAATTAAACAACGCTCATGAAATCTTTGCTAAATTGCATAGACTTCTAAGGTGGAACTCAAGAATGAAACAATGCTCATTAGAGCTTTGCTTCAAATGTATAGACTTCTATTGTGTAACTCGATAATTAAACAATGCTCTTCAAACCTTTCCTAAATTGCGAAGACGAGTTTTATTGAGCTACTCAAGAATTAAACAATGCTTATTGAACTAAATTGCATAGACTTTTAATGTGGAACTAAAGAATGAAATAATTCTTATCAATGCCTTGCTTAAATTGCATAGACTTCTATTATGGAACTTAAGAATTAAACAATGCTTATCAAAGCTTTGCTAAATTGTGAAGACTACTTGTATTGTGGAACTCAAAAAACAATGCATAACAAAGCTTTGCTAAATTGCATAGACTTCTAATGTGGAACTCAAGAATGAAACAATGCTCAACAAAGCTTTGCATAAATTGCAGACACTTCTGTTGTGGAACTCAAGACTTAAGCAATTCTCATCAAAGCTTTGTTAAATTGCAAAGACTACTTCTATTGTGGAACTCAGGAATTAAACAATGCTCATCAATGCTTTTCTTAAAGTGCATAGACTTATATTGTGGAACTCAAAAATCAAACAATGCTCGTCAAAGCTTTGCTTAAATTGTGTAGACTTCTATTATGGAACTCAAGAATAAAGAAATGCTCATCAAAGCTTTACTAAATTGCAAAGATTACTTCTATTATGGAATTTAAGAATCAAACAACGCTCATCAAAGCTTTTCTAAACTGCATAGACTTCTAATGTGGAACTCAAGAATGAAACAATGCTCATCCAAGCTTTGCTTAAATTGTATAGACTTCTACTGTGGAACTCAAGAATTAAACAATGCTCTTCAAAGCATTGCTAAATTGTGAAGACGACTTTTCTTCAGGTACTCAAGAATTAAACAATGCTTATTGAACTAAATTGTGTTGTCTTTTAATGTGGAACTAAAGAATGACATAATTCTTGTCAATGCCTTGCTTAAATTGCATAGACTTCTATTGTGGAACTTAAGAATTAAACCATGCTTATCAAAGCTTTGCTAAATCGCGAAGACTACTTCTGTTGTGGAACTCACGAATTAAACAACGCTCATGAAATCTTTGCTAAATTGCATAGACTTCTAAGGTGGAACTCAAGAATGAAACAATGCTCATTAGAGCTTTGCTTCAAATGTATAGACTTCTATTGTGTAACTCGATAATTAAACAATGCTCTTCAAACCTTTCCTAAATTGCGAAGACGAGTTTTATTGAGCTACTCAAGAATTAAACAATGCTTATTGAACTAAATTGCATAGACTTTTAATGTGGAACTAAAGAATGAAATAATTCTTATCAATGCCTTGCTTAAATTGCATAGACTTCTATTATGGAACTTAAGAATTAAACAATGCTTATCAAAGCTTTGCTAAATTGTGAAGACTACTTGTATTGTGGAACTCAAAAAACAATGCATAACAAAGCTTTGCTAAATTGCATAGACTTCTAATGTGGAACTCAAGAATGAAACAATGCTCAACAAAGCTTTGCATAAATTGCAGACACTTCTGTTGTGGAACTCAAGACTTAAGCAATTCTCATCAAAGCTTTGTTAAATTGCAAAGACTACTTCTATTGTGGAACTCAAGAATTAAACAATGCTCATCAATGCTTTTCTTAAAGTGCATAGACTTATATTGTGGAACTCAAAAATCAAACAATGCTCGTCAAAGCTTTGCTTAAATTGCGTAGACTTCTATTATGGAACTCAAGAATAAAGAAATGCTCATCAAAGCTTTACTAAATTGCAAAGATTACTTCTATTATGGAATTTAAGAATCAAACAACGCTCATCAAAGCTTTTCTAAACTGCATAGACTTCTAATGTGGAACTCAAGAATGAAACAATGCTCATCCAAGCTTTGCTTAAATTGTATAGACTTCTACTGTGGAACTCAAGAATTAAACAATGCTCTTCAAAGCATTGCTAAATTGTGAAGACGACTTTTCTTCAGGTACTCAAGAATTAAACAATGCTTATTGAACTAAATTGTGTTGTCTTTTAATGTGGAACTAAAGAATGAAATAATTCTTGTCAATGCCTTGCTTAAATTGCATAGAATTCTATTGTGGAACTTAAGAATTAAACCATGCTTATCAAAGCTTTGCTAAATCGCGAAGACTACTTCTGTTGTGGAACTCACGAATTAAACAACGCTCATGAAATCTTTGCTAAATTGCATAGACTTCTAAGGTGGAACTCAAGAATGAAACAATGCTCATTAGAGCTTTGCTTCAAATGTATAGACTTCTATTGTGTAACTCGATAATTAAACAATGCTCTTCAAACCTTTCCTAAATTGCGAAGACGAGTTTTATTGAGCTACTCAAGAATTAAACAATGCTTATTGAACTAAATTGCATAGACTTTTAATGTGGAACTAAAGAATGAAATAATTCTTATCAATGCCTTGCTTAAATTGCATAGACTTCTATTATGGAACTTAAGAATTAAACAATGCTTATCAAAGCTTTGCTAAATTGTGAAGACTACTTGTATTGTGGAACTCAAAAAACAATGCATAACAAAGCTTTGCTAAATTGCATAGACTTCTAATGTGGAACTCAAGAATGAAACAATGCTCAACAAAGCTTTGCATAAATTGCAGACACTTCTGTTGTGGAACTCAAGACTTAAGCAATTCTCATCAAAGCTTTGTTAAATTGCAAAGACTACTTCTATTGTGGACTCAAGAATTAAACAATGCTCATCAATGCTTTTCTTAAAGTGCATAGACTTATATTGTGGAACTCAAAAATCAAACAATGCTCGTCAAAGCTTTGCTTAAATTGTGTAGACTTCTATTATGGAACTCAAGAATAAAGAAATGCTCATCAAAGCTTTACTAAATTGCAAAGATTACTTCTATTATGGAATTTAAGAATCAAACAACGCTCATCAAAGCTTTTCTAAACTGCATAGACTTCTAATGTGGAACTCAAGAATGAAACAATGCTCATCCAAGCTTTGCTTAAATTGTATAGACTTCTACTGTGGAACTCAAGAATTAAACAATGCTCTTCAAAGCATTGCTAAATTGTGAAGACGACTTTTCTTCAGGTACTCAAGAATTAAACAATGCTTATTGAACTAAATTGTGTTGTCTTTTAATGTGGAACTAAAGAATGAAATAATTCTTGTCAATGCCTTGCTTAAATTGCATAGACTTCTATTGTGGAACTTAAGAATTAAACCATGCTTATCAAAGCTTTGCTAAATCGCGAAGACTACTTCTGTTGTGGAACTCACGAATTAAACAACGCTCATGAAATCTTTGCTAAATTGCATAGACTTCTAAGGTGGAACTCAAGAATGAAACAATGCTCATTAGAGCTTTGCTTCAAATGTATAGACTTCTATTGTGTAACTCGATAATTAAACAATGCTCTTCAAACCTTTCCTAAATTGCGAAGACGAGTTTTATTGAGCTACTCAAGAATTAAACAATGCTTATTGAACTAAATTGCATAGACTTTTAATGTGGAACTAAAGAATGAAATAATTCTTATCAATGCCTTGCTTAAATTGCATAGACTTCTATTATGGAACTTAAGAATTAAACAATGCTTATCAAAGCTTTGCTAAATTGTGAAGACTACTTGTATTGTGGAACTCAAAAAACAATGCATAACAAAGCTTTGCTAAATTGCATAGACTTCTAATGTGGAACTCAAGAATGAAACAATGCTCAACAAAGCTTTGCATAAATTGCAGACACTTCTGTTGTGGAACTCAAGACTTAAGCAATTCTCATCAAAGCTTTGTTAAATTGCAAAGACTACTTCTATTGTGGAACTCAAGAATTAAACAATGCTCATCAATGCTTTTCTTAAAGTGCATAGACTTATATTGTGGAACTCAAAAATCAAACAATGCTCGTCAAAGCTTTGCTTAAATTGCGTAGACTTCTATTATGGAACTCAAGAATAAAGAAATGCTCATCAAAGCTTTACTAAATTGCAAAGATTACTTCTATTATGGAATTTAAGAATCAAACAACGCTCATCAAAGCTTTTCTAAACTGCATAGACTTCTAATGTGGAACTCAAGAATGAAACAATGCTCATCCAAGCTTTGCTTAAATTGTATAGACTTCTACTGTGGAACTCAAGAATTAAACAATGCTCTTCAAAGCATTGCTAAATTGTGAAGACGACTTTTCTTCAGGTACTCAAGAATTAAACAATGCTTATTGAACTAAATTGTGTTGTCTTTTAATGTGGAACTAAAGAATGAAATAATTCTTGTCAATGCCTTGCTTAAATTGCATAGACTTCTATTGTGGAACTTAAGAATTAAACCATGCTTATCAAAGCTTTGCTAAATCGCGAAGACTACTTCTGTTGTGGAACTCACGAATTAAACAACGCTCATGAAATCTTTGCTAAATTGCATAGACTTCTAAGGTGGAACTCAAGAATGAAACAATGCTCATTAGAGCTTTGCTTCAAATGTATAGACTTCTATTGTGTAACTCGATAATTAAACAATGCTCTTCAAACCTTTCCTAAATTGCGAAGACGAGTTTTATTGAGCTACTCAAGAATTAAACAATGCTTATTGAACTAAATTGCATAGACTTTTAATGTGGAACTAAAGAATGAAATAATTCTTATCAATGCCTTGCTTAAATTGCATAGACTTCTATTATGGAACTTAAGAATTAAACAATGCTTATCAAAGCTTTGCTAAATTGTGAAGACTACTTGTATTGTGGAACTCAAAAAACAATGCATAACAAAGCTTTGCTAAATTGCATAGACTTCTAATGTGGAACTCAAGAATGAAACAATGCTCAACAAAGCTTTGCATAAATTGCAGACACTTCTGTTGTGGAACTCAAGACTTAAGCAATTCTCATCAAAGCCTTGTTAAATTGCAAAGACTACTTCTATTGTGGAACTCAAGAATTAAACAATGCTCATCAATGCTTTTCTTAAAGTGCATAGACTTATATTGTGGAACTCAAAAATCAAACAATGCTCGTCAAAGCTTTGCTTAAATTGTGTAGACTTCTATTATGGAACTCAAGAATAAAGAAATGCTCATCAAAGCTTTACTAAATTGCAAAGATTACTTCTATTATGGAATTTAAGAATCAAACAACGCTCATCAAAGCTTTTCTAAACTGCATAGACTTCTAATGTGGAACTCAAGAATGAAACAATGCTCATCCAAGCTTTGCTTAAATTGTATAGACTTCTACTGTGGAACTCAAGAATTAAACAATGCTCTTCAAAGCATTGCTAAATTGTGAAGACGACTTTTCTTCAGGTACTCAAGAATTAAACAATGCTTATTGAACTAAATTGTGTTGTCTTTTAATGTGGAACTAAAGAATGACATAATTCTTGTCAATGCCTTGCTTAAATTGCATAGACTTCTATTGTGGAACTTAAGAATTAAACCATGCTTATCAAAGCTTTGCTAAATCGCGAAGACTACTTCTGTTGTGGAACTCACGAATTAAACAACGCTCATGAAATCTTTGCTAAATTGCATAGACTTCTAAGGTGGAACTCAAGAATGAAACAATGCTCATTAGAGCTTTGCTTCAAATGTATAGACTTCTATTGTGTAACTCGATAATTAAACAATGCTCTTCAAACCTTTCCTAAATTGCGAAGACGAGTTTTATTGAGCTACTCAAGAATTAAACAATGCTTATTGAACTAAATTGCATAGACTTTTAATGTGGAACTAAAGAATGAAATAATTCTTATCAATGCCTTGCTTAAATTGCATAGACTTCTATTATGGAACTTAAGAATTAAACAATGCTTATCAAAGCTTTGCTAAATTGTGAAGACTACTTGTATTGTGGAACTCAAAAAACAATGCATAACAAAGCTTTGCTAAATTGCATAGACTTCTAATATGGAACTCAAGAATGAAACAATGCTCAACAAAGCTTTGCATAAATTGCAGACACTTCTGTTGTGGAACTCAAGACTTAAGCAATTCTCATCAAAGCTTTGTTAAATTGCAAAGACTACTTCTATTGTGGAACTCAAGAATTAAACAATGCTCATCAATGCTTTTCTTAAAGTGCATAGACTTATATTGTGGAACTCAAAAATCAAACAATGCTCGTCAAAGCTTTGCTTAAATTGCGTAGACTTCTATTATGGAACTCAAGAATAAAGAAATGCTCATCAAAGCTTTACTAAATTGCAAAGATTACTTCTATTATGGAATTTAAGAATCAAACAACGCTCATCAAAGCTTTTCTAAACTGCATAGACTTCTAATGTGGAACTCAAGAATGAAACAATGCTCATCCAAGCTTTGCTTAAATTGTATAGACTTCTACTGTGGAACTCAAGAATTAAACAATGCTCTTCAAAGCATTGCTAAATTGTGAAGACGACTTTTCTTCAGGTACTCAAGAATTAAACAATGCTTATTGAACTAAATTGTGTTGTCTTTTAATGTGGAACTAAAGAATGACATAATTCTTGTCAATGCCTTGCTTAAATTGCATAGACTTCTATTGTGGAACTTAAGAATTAAACCATGCTTATCAAAGCTTTGCTAAATCGCGAAGACTACTTCTGTTGTGGAACTCACGAATTAAACAACGCTCATGAAATCTTTGCTAAATTGCATAGACTTCTAAGGTGGAACTCAAGAATGAAACAATGCTCATTAGAGCTTTGCTTCAAATGTATAGACTTCTATTGTGTAACTCGATAATTAAACAATGCTCTTCAAACCTTTCCTAAATTGCGAAGACGAGTTTTATTGAGCTACTCAAGAATTAAACAATGCTTATTGAACTAAATTGCATAGACTTTTAATGTGGAACTAAAGAATGAAATAATTCTTATCAATGCCTTGCTTAAATTGCATAGACTTCTATTATGGAACTTAAGAATTAAACAATGCTTATCAAAGCTTTGCTAAATTGTGAAGACTACTTGTATTGTGGAACTCAAAAAACAATGCATAACAAAGCTTTGCTAAATTGCATAGACTTCTAATGTGGAACTCAAGAATGAAACAATGCTCAACAAAGCTTTGCATAAATTGCAGACACTTCTGTTGTGGAACTCAAGACTTAAGCAATTCTCATCAAAGCTTTGTTAAATTGCAAAGACTACTTCTATTGTGGAACTCAAGAATTAAACAATGCTCATCAATGCTTTTCTTAAAGTGCATAGACTTATATTGTGGAACTCAAAAATCAAACAATGCTCGTCAAAGCTTTGCTTAAATTGCGTAGACTTCTATTATGGAACTCAAGAATAAAGAAATGCTCATCAAAGCTTTACTAAATTGCAAAGATTACTTCTATTATGGAATTTAAGAATCAAACAACGCTCATCAAAGCTTTTCTAAACTGCATAGACTTCTAATGTGGAACTCAAGAATGAAACAATGCTCATCCAAGCTTTGCTTAAATTGTATAGACTTCTACTGTGGAACTCAAGAATTAAACAATGCTCTTCAAAGCATTGCTAAATTGTGAAGACGACTTTTCTTCAGGTACTCAAGAATTAAACAATGCTTATTGAACTAAATTGTGTTGTCTTTTAATGTGGAACTAAAGAATGACATAATTCTTGTCAATGCCTTGCTTAAATTGCATAGACTTCTATTGTGGAACTTAAGAATTAAACCATGCTTATCAAAGCTTTGCTAAATCGCGAAGACTACTTCTGTTGTGGAACTCACGAATTAAACAACGCTCATGAAATCTTTGCTAAATTGCATAGACTTCTAAGGTGGAACTCAAGAATGAAACAATGCTCATTAGAGCTTTGCTTCAAATGTATAGACTTCTATTGTGTAACTCGATAATTAAACAATGCTCTTCAAACCTTTCCTAAATTGCGAAGACGAGTTTTATTGAGCTACTCAAGAATTAAACAATGCTTATTGAACTAAATTGCATAGACTTTTAATGTGGAACTAAAGAATGAAATAATTCTTATCAATGCCTTGCTTAAATTGCATAGACTTCTATTATGGAACTTAAGAATTAAACAATGCTTATCAAAGCTTTGCTAAATTGTGAAGACTACTTGTATTGTGGAACTCAAAAAACAATGCATAACAAAGCTTTGCTAAATTGCATAGACTTCTAATGTGGAACTCAAGAATGAAACAATGCTCAACAAAGCTTTGCATAAATTGCAGACACTTCTGTTGTGGAACTCAAGACTTAAGCAATTCTCATCAAAGCTTTGTTAAATTGCAAAGACTACTTCTATTGTGGAACTCAAGAATTAAACAATGCTCATCAATGCTTTTCTTAAAGTGCATAGACTTATATTGTGGAACTCAAAAATCAAACAATGCTCGTCAAAGCTTTGCTTAAATTGCGTAGACTTCTATTATGGAACTCAAGAATAAAGAAATGCTCATCAAAGCTTTACTAAATTGCAAAGATTACTTCTATTATGGAATTTAAGAATCAAACAACGCTCATCAAAGCTTTTCTAAACTGCATAGACTTCTAATGTGGAACTCAAGAATGAAACAATGCTCATCCAAGCTTTGCTTAAATTGTATAGACTTCTACTGTGGAACTCAAGAATTAAACAATGCTCTTCAAAGCATTGCTAAATTGTGAAGACGACTTTTCTTCAGGTACTCAAGAATTAAACAATGCTTATTGAACTAAATTGTGTTGTCTTTTAATGTGGAACTAAAGAATGACATAATTCTTGTCAATGCCTTGCTTAAATTGCATAGACTTCTATTGTGGAACTTAAGAATTAAACCATGCTTATCAAAGCTTTGCTAAATCGCGAAGACTACTTCTGTTGTGGAACTCACGAATTAAACAACGCTCATGAAATCTTTGCTAAATTGCATAGACTTCTAAGGTGGAACTCAAGAATGAAACAATGCTCATTAGAGCTTTGCTTCAAATGTATAGACTTCTATTGTGTAACTCGATAATTAAACAATGCTCTTCAAACCTTTCCTAAATTGCGAAGACGAGTTTTATTGAGCTACTCAAGAATTAAACAATGCTTATTGAACTAAATTGCATAGACTTTTAATGTGGAACTAAAGAATGAAATAATTCTTATCAATGCCTTGCTTAAATTGCATAGACTTCTATTATGGAACTTAAGAATTAAACAATGCTTATCAAAGCTTTGCTAAATTGTGAAGACTACTTGTATTGTGGAACTCAAAAAACAATGCATAACAAAGCTTTGCTAAATTGCATAGACTTCTAATGTGGAACTCAAGAATGAAACAATGCTCAACAAAGCTTTGCATAAATTGCAGACACTTCTGTTGTGGAACTCAAGACTTAAGCAATTCTCATCAAAGCTTTGTTAAATTGCAAAGACTACTTCTATTGTGGAACTCAAGAATTAAACAATGCTCATCAATGCTTTTCTTAAAGTGCATAGACTTATATTGTGGAACTCAAAAATCAAACAATGCTCGTCAAAGCTTTGCTTAAATTGCGTAGACTTCTATTATGGAACTCAAGAATAAAGAAATGCTCATCAAAGCTTTACTAAATTGCAAAGATTACTTCTATTATGGAATTTAAGAATCAAACAACGCTCATCAAAGCTTTTCTAAACTGCATAGACTTCTAATGTGGAACTCAAGAATGAAACAATGCTCATCCAAGCTTTGCTTAAATTGTATAGACTTCTACTGTGGAACTCAAGAATTAAACAATGCTCTTCAAAGCATTGCTAAATTGTGAAGACGACTTTTCTTCAGGTACTCAAGAATTAAACAATGCTTATTGAACTAAATTGTGTTGTCTTTTAATGTGGAACTAAAGAATGAAATAATTCTTGTCAATGCCTTGCTTAAATTGCATAGACTTCTATTGTGGAACTTAAGAATTAAACCATGCTTATCAAAGCTTTGCTAAATCGCGAAGACTACTTCTGTTGTGGAACTCACGAATTAAACAACGCTCATGAAATCTTTGCTAAATTGCATAGACTTCTAAGGTGGAACTCAAGAATGAAACAATGCTCATTAGAGCTTTGCTTCAAATGTATAGACTTCTATTGTGTAACTCGATAATTAAACAATGCTCTTCAAACCTTTCCTAAATTGCGAAGACGAGTTTTATTGAGCTACTCAAGAATTAAACAATGCTTATTGAACTAAATTGCATAGACTTTTAATGTGGAACTAAAGAATGAAATAATTCTTATCAATGCCTTGCTTAAATTGCATAGACTTCTATTATGGAACTTAAGAATTAAACAATGCTTATCAAAGCTTTGCTAAATTGTGAAGACTACTTGTATTGTGGAACTCAAAAAACAATGCATAACAAAGCTTTGCTAAATTGCATAGACTTCTAATGTGGAACTCAAGAATGAAACAATGCTCAACAAAGCTTTGCATAAATTGCAGACACTTCTGTTGTGGAACTCAAGACTTAAGCAATTCTCATCAAAGCTTTGTTAAATTGCAAAGACTACTTCTATTGTGGAACTCAAGAATTAAACAATGCTCATCAATGCTTTTCTTAAAATGCATAGACTTATATTGTGGAACTCAAAAATCAAACAATGCTCGTCAAAGCTTTGCTTAAATTGCGTAGACTTCTATTATGGAACTCAAGAATAAAGAAATGCTCATCAAAGCTTTACTAAATTGCAAAGATTACTTCTATTATGGAATTTAAGAATCAAACAACGCTCATCAAAGCTTTTCTAAACTGCATAGACTTCTAATGTGGAACTCAAGAATGAAACAATGCTCATCCAAGCTTTGCTTAAATTGTATAGACTTCTACTGTGGAACTCAAGAATTAAACAATGCTCTTCAAAGCATTGCTAAATTGTGAAGACGACTTTTCTTCAGGTACTCAAGAATTAAACAATGCTTATTGAACTAAATTGTGTTGTCTTTTAATGTGGAACTAAAGAATGAAATAATTCTTGTCAATGCCTTGCTTAAATTGCATAGAATTCTATTGTGGAACTTAAGAATTAAACCATGCTTATCAAAGCTTTGCTAAATCGCGAAGACTACTTCTGTTGTGGAACTCACGAATTAAACAACGCTCATGAAATCTTTGCTAAATTGCATAGACTTCTAAGGTGGAACTCAAGAATGAAACAATGCTCATTAGAGCTTTGCTTCAAATGTATAGACTTCTATTGTGTAACTCGATAATTAAACAATGCTCTTCAAACCTTTCCTAAATTGCGAAGACGAGTTTTATTGAGCTACTCAAGAATTAAACAATGCTTATTGAACTAAATTGCATAGACTTTTAATGTGGAACTAAAGAATGAAATAATTCTTATCAATGCCTTGCTTAAATTGCATAGACTTCTATTATGGAACTTAAGAATTAAACAATGCTGAACAAAAGAAATGCAATGCTGCTAACTTTTTCGCTTTCTCTCTCTACTTTCTCTCTCTACCCTTGATTCTTTCTGACGGTGGTGCGATCTAGTTTCGATTCATCGGTGCTGCTTTTCCGACGTATTTCATTTATTTTGGTGAAGCAATTTCTCTTCTATTTCCATTGTCTTAATGGGAGCATCATCCAAATCGGATCGATTGAAGGAAGTGAAGGTTAAACCTCCGGATAAAAGTGCTACTGTTCGGTACACTAAGACTGAAGTGGATGTGAAGGATCTAGTTCCGCCTGGAATTATTGAGCAATCTTCAGCTACGATCTATAAAGCTCGTCGTAAGCCTAGTGTCTCTGGAACTGTTGCGTCAGGAATTGGTAAAGCTGAGTGGAAAATGGAGGGGAAAGCTTTCAGAGTTAAGAATAGAGCTCGGAAAATTGTGGATGGGATATCTCCGATGGATGCTGAAGAGTACTTTGATGAGGAAGATTCAGAAGAAGAAACTGAAGTTGATTTGGATTCTGTAAAAGTGTGGGAGGTGGATTCTAAGATTTCTTTGACTGGGAATGATAGTTCTATAAAGGGAATGAAGAATGGAGGTTCTGAAGAGATGCAGACAATTGGATCATTCATGGGTAATATTCCTTCAGGTAATACTGCTAACCTAATGAAGAATTGGGATGGATCAAAAGCGAGTGATGAAATATTGAATCATGTTTCGGATTTGAAGAATGTCACAAATGAAATGTTGAGAGTTAATTCTAACATTATCGTCTGTGATGATTCTAATCAATTCAGTTCTAATTTGAATGATAAAAAAATTGGGGAATCTAGATCTGATGTTGATAAGGGTATCATTGACAATGAAGAATTCATTCCAGGGGTTGGGTTTCAATTTCTTAGTAAATTGAAGGAGGATAAGGCTGTGGGGAAAGAAGATGATAATGGGATGAAACAGAATATGGATATGGATACTTCAAATTTGATTAAACAAATTGATATGGATGAAGGCATTAATGAAGATGACAGCAATTCTGAAGAGGAAGGGGAAGTTGAAACAAGTGAAGAGGAGTCCAGTGAAGATGAGGAAATAATGATGGAAGAGGAGACTAAAGAGAAGAGTAATATTATAGATAAAGGGAAGGTGGAGGCTGGTACTGTAATCAATAGTATTAGTACTCTTCCTTCTATTTTGGGAGCTGCTAATAAAGGCAAAAAGGAGGAAAGTGATATGCAGGGGAAATTAGAGAATTCTTATGCTGGTGTTTTAAAGGGGAATAGACACAAAGGTAAAATAGATGTGAGATATATGCCTGGGGAAATAGGTAATGAAGATGATCCTGTTATTATCCCAATTGAAAATCTTAAGAGTGCTAGTATACCTTTCGTGAATACTCTTTATGGGTATATGATTGATAAGAAATTGGCTTTCCCAGTGATACAAAAAGAAGTCAGAAGATTATGGAAGAATGTGGGACTTGAAGAGGTGTTTATGAATAATAAAGGATTTTTTTTCTTTAAATTTAGTGATGAACAGGGGATGTTGTCTGTTTTGGAAGAGAGTCCATGGCTAATGTTCAATAATATGCCACTTTTTCTTCAAAGATGGAGACCAGGGTTGACTTTAACTAAGAATAGTCATGATAAGATTCCTGTTTGGGTCAAAATATATGATTTACCTTTGGAAGTATGGAGTGGAGAGAATCTGTGTATTATTGCTAGTAAATTGGGAATCCCTCTTGCTTTTGATTCATTTACTGAAGAGATGTGCTTGGAACATAAGGGAAGGAATGCCTATGCTAGAATCTTAATTGAAATGTCGGCTGGAAAAGAATGGAAGAAAAGTATTGATGTTTCAACTTGGGATTTTGTTACTAATATGGCTGTTATTCAAAGATTTGAAGTGGAGTATGCTTGGGTGCCTTCTAGATGCAGCCATTGCAAGGTTTATGGACATATGGACAAGATATGTATGGCAAGTATGAAGGGTAGTAATTCAGCACAAAATGGGAATAATGGAATTAATAAGGAGGATAAAGGGAAATCTGTGATTGATAATGAAGGGTATATTGAAGTTGTGAATAAAAGAAATAAGAATGTCAAAGATGGAGAAGGTACTAGTAAAACATTGATGAATTCAGTTAATAATGTTAATCAAAAATACAATGGGAGGAATAATATTTCTAGAGCGGGAAATAAATTCAGGGGACAAAATTGGAATAGAGGTGGAAATGGACGGGGGCAAAATGGGTATGTGAACAATAAAGGGGTAAGTCACTGGAATATGGAGAAAAATAAAAGATACGAGAAGGTATCTGGGCAATATGATAATAATGATAGGAGCTATAAGGGAGGAATTAAACAGGGAGTAAGTGAAAAGAATGTTATCGAAAAAGAGGAGAATAAAAAGATGGTTAAGAAAGCTGATAATAGCAATGTAAACAGTTTTGAAATTTTGGGGGTGTTTGATGAGGAAGTTATAATTGGAATGGAAGAGGATGATAGAGGAGATAAGAATGGTGTTATTTCTGAAAATCAGACTTGTGTTCAAACTACTTTTGATGATAGTGGTTTGAATAATGATTTGATTCATTCTATGGGGATTAGAAAAGAAGATTTAGAATTGGTTAACAATGAAAATAAGATAGATAGCATAAGGGATAATAAAAGCAGCAGCAAAGGTGAGTTTTCTCAGGCATTTGAGGTGGTAAATGTCAAGAATAATGTTGTTATCCAATGATGTCGATAGGTGTTTGGAATATCAGAGGGTTGAATAAAGGAGTTAAGCAAAAAGAGGTTATTGATGTTATTAAGGAGAATAATCTGGGGATATGTGCTGTGCTTGAAACCCATGTCAAAATATTAAATCTCAAGAGTGTTTGTGCTAAAACTTTTGGACATTGGGATTGGGTTTCTAATAATAGTTGTTGCGAGGCTGGAACTAGGATCATAGTTGGATGGAATCCTAGAATTGTGGATGTGATGGTGATTTCTCAATCTAGACAAGTTATTCACTGTTATGTTAGATTCTGTGAATCTAATTATAGCATGTATTTGTCTTTTATTTATGCTGCTTCCAATTATCTGGATAGAAGAGATTTATGGGAGAATCTGAAGAAACATAAAATGGTGGTTAAAGAGGATGCTTGGGGACTTTTAGGAGATTTCAATGTGGCTTTAAAACATTCGGAATATTCTGAAGGATGTTCTAGTTTTCCTAAAGGTGTTGAAGACTTTATTGAATGTATTAACTGTTTAGATATTGAGGACCTGAATTCGACTGGTTTCCAATTTACTTGGAACAAAACACCTGCTGGAAGTATGGGTCTCCTGAAGAAATTGGATAGAGTGATGACTAATTTGAAGTTTGTTTCAGATTATCCTTTGGCTCATGCTATATTCAAGCCTTATCGAATTTCAGATCACTGTCCGGCTGTTCTTAATATACCATTGAGTAAAATGAGATGGCGACCTTCTTTCAGATTTGCTAATTTTATTACTGAGAAGGAAGAATTTTTACCTATGGTCAAGAAAGTTTGGGATGAAAACATTGAAGGATTTTATATGTTTAAGGTGTGTCAGAAATTGAAGATTCTTAAAAAACATTGTAGGGATCTTTGTAACAGCTACAGAGGATATGGGAAGCGAATACAGGAGCTAAGGAAAAATCTGGAAAGTAAACAAATGGAGATTGATTGTAATCCTTTTGATCATAAGATTAGGAATGAGCATGCTGATCTATTGCTCAAATTTAATGAAGCTTGTAATGATGAAGAGAAGCTTTTATTCCAAAGAGCTAAAATTAAATGGATTCAGGAAGGTGATAATAATACTAAATTTTTTCATAGTATTGTGAAGAGTAGGGGCAATAAAAATAGAATTATGAGGGTTTTGGATGAAGATGGAAGATGGGTTAGTGGAATTGCTTTGAAGGATAAATTTGTTTCGTATTTTAAAATTTTCTTGGGGTGTAAGGATGATACTGTTATACCGGAATTAAATGAAGATCTTTTCAATAACAGGTTAGACAGTTCTGATGCTATTAATATGATCAGAGTGGTGACTGATGAAGAAATTAAAGCTGCCATGTTTGAAATTGATGACAATCGAGCTCCAGGACCTGATGGTTATTCTTCAAAATTTTTCAAGAGTGCCTGGAATATTATTGGATCGGAGGTTTGCAAAGCAGTGAGAGAATTTTTTTGGACAGGGAAGCTTCTTAAAGGGATAAATGCTACGAGAGTTATTTTAATTCCTAAAGTGGATATGCCGAGGAAGGTTGCTGATTTTAGACCTATAGCCTGCTGCAATACTTTGTATAAATGTATTAGTAAGGTTATAGTGAATAGAATTAGAAGCTGTTTGGGGAAAATTGTTAGTAAGAATCAATCTGCTTTCATTCCTGGAAGATCGATCTTGGATAATATACTTCTTGCGCAGGAATTGATGGTGGGATATAATAACAAGAGGGGAGTTCCAAAGTGCACCTTAAAAATTGATATTCAAAAAGCATATGATACAGTGGATTGGGAGTTTCTTAAGAGAAGTCTTAAAGGGTTTGGATTTCATCCGATTATGATTCAATGGATTATGGCTTGTGTGTCTTCCCCGTGGTTTATGATCAATTTTAATGGAGAAGACCATGGGTATTTTGAAGGAAAGAGGGGGCTTAGGCAGGGTGATCCTCTATCACCTTACTTATTTACTATAGTGATGGAAGTTTTCAATAAGATTCTTGGTAAGAAAATAGAAGACAGCCATAATTTTAAATATCACAATAAGTGTGAGGTGCTTAGCATTTCTCATTTATGTTTTGCTGATGATCTTCTGGTTTTTTCTTATGGTAATGGGAACTCGGCTAGAATCATAAGGGAAGCTCTTGAAGATTTCAAAAATATTTCTGGGCTGAAGGTTAGCATGGAAAAGAGCCAGATCTATTTCAGTTGTGTTAAACCGAATATGAGGAGAATAATTTTGGGAATTCTTCCTTTTGATGTTGGGAAATTTCCTTTTAAATACTTGGGTGTTCCTATGTGTGTTACTAAACTTTTTGAAAGAGATTGCAAGAAGTTGTTAGAAAAGATTAGAATGAGAATTTTCAACTGGAAATGCAAAACATTATCGTTTGCTGGAAGATTACAGCTCATTAATTCTGTGTTGACTTCTATTCATGTGTATTGGGCTTCAATTTTTAAAATCCCCATTGCAACTATAAAAGAGATTGAAAAGATGTGTAGAAGCTTCTTATGGGCTAATGGTGAAAAAGTTAATGGGAAAGCTAAAGTCAAATGGGATGATGTTTGTAAACCTAAAGATTATGGAGGATTGGGGATTAAGAATTTAAGGAAATGGAATGATGCTTTACTTGCAAAACATGTGTGGAATGTTGTTAATAATAAAAATTCTTTATGGGTGCAATGGGTGAAAGCTTATTACATTGGAAAGAGAAATTTTTGGGATATAATGCAAAAGAAAAGCATGAGCTGGACCTGGAAGAGATTTTTGGAAATTAGAAAAATTGTTAGACCTCATATTGTTGCTTGTGTGGGAAATGGGAGGAACACCTCTTTATGGCATGATTGGTGGCATCCTTTAGGTATTTTAAGCACTATCATCCCAAGAAGAGAATGGTTTAGCTATGGATTTAATGATTTTTCTTTGGTTAGTGATGTGCTTGATTATGATACTTATTGTTGGCCTGTAAATTGGGTTGATAAATTTTCAGGTCTAAAAGATGCTCCTATGTTTTGTATTGATCCTAATATGAGAGATGGTGCTGGATGGAGAGATAAGGAGGGTAATTACAAGCAATTTTCGTGTAATCAAGTGTGGAGAGATATTAACAACTTTGGGAATAAGGTGCCATGGAAGGATATCGTTTGGTATGGTAAGGGCATTCCTAGAAATTCTTTCATTTTATGGATGGCTATCTTGAATAGATTGAAAACTCAGGATCGTGTTAGAGTTTGGGAAACCACAGGAATTCTCCTCTGTCCTTTTTGTAATCTTATACCTGATTCTCATGATCATCTCTTCTTTAATTGTGAATTTTCACAAAGTATTTGGAGACATTTTTGTGGTAAGATGAGAATTAAATTGGTGATGGGTGGCTGGAATGAGACGATTCTGAAGTGCTGTAACCTGTGGTACAAGGATACAGGTGAGAGTTTAATTAATAAATGTATTCTTGCGAGTTGTGTAGCACATATTTGGAAGGAAAGGAATGCTAGGATTTTTAACAAGAAGAGTCTAACAGCTGAAGGAGTGATAGCTTGTATTGAGAATGAAATCAGATTAAAGCTGTTGGATTTAAGGAATAATAATAATTTGATTAATAAAAGAATCTATAAGGATTGGGGCATTTATGGAAAGGACAAACATAAAAGATGAATTACTGGATCAGATTTGGGAAGTTGACGGTTGAAGTGTTCTTTAGTTGGGGTTGGCAGTGGAGAAATTATTTTGAGTTTATTCTTTGTATTGGTTTTAGCTGGGGGCAATTTTGGAATAAGTGGTTTTACAAAGGAATTGACGGAAATTGTCTATGGTTGGGGAGTTCTCTCTCTAATCATTTGACTTGTACCAATGGGATTTTTAATTTGGATATGATCCTTTGTGAGATTATTCAAATTGAAAATCCTAGACATGTGATTGATGCCATGTCAAGTCTGAAACTTATTCTGAATTTCTGGAGTCTCGGTATTGGTTTTTGGTTCGTTGGGATTTGTATTCTTTGCAGGAATCTTTTGCAGTGGATGAAGATGGACATTAGTGATAAGAAGGATGGGAGTTTCTTGCTGAAATTCAAGAGGAGAAAGAAGAATTGGAAAAGAGACAGAAGAAGCAAATTTGATCAGCTATTGGAGATTAATTGGGATTGCATTGTTATTTTGGTTAATAGTCTTAATTATGTTTGGATTCTATTTGTGATTTGTTGGTTGAGAATTTTGGTCTTAATTGGATTTTCGTTAAAGTTTAGTCTTTGGACTGAGGGTTTTTTTAAGGGCCTTACCCCTTGCTATTTTTTTTATGGTTATCGGAGTTTTTGGAGGTGCAAGGGGGTGAAGTTACCTTTTTTCCCTCATTCAATAAGTCCTAGGGCTAACTTTAAGGATTTTAGGGTTTATTGGGGTTGTGAGTGGTTAGTTCTTATTCTTAGGAAGTGGTTTGGTAGTTGGTTATGGATAGGCTGGATATTTTTGTTATTTGATTGAAAATTGGTGTTTGTATTCTTTTATTCTTTTTAATAAAGTTTGCTGAGCTTTGGCTCTTTCAAAAAAAAAAAAAAAGAATTAAACAATGCTTATCAAAGCTTTGCTAAATTGTGAAGACTACTTGTATTGTGGAACTCAAAAAACAATGCATAACAAAGCTTTGCTAAATTGCATAGACTTCTAATGTGGAACTTAAGAATGAAACAATGCTCAACAAAGCTTTGCATAAATTGCAGACACTTCTGTTGTGGAACTCAAGACTTAAGCAATTCTCATCAAAGCTTTGTTAAATTGCAAAGACTACTTCTATTGTGGAACTCAAGAATTAAACAATGCTCATCAATGCTTTTCTTAAAGTGCATAGACTTATATTGTGGAACTCAAAAATCAAACAATCCTCGTCAAAGCTTTGCTTAAATTGTGTAGACTTCTATTATGGAACTCAAGAATAAAGAAATGCTCATCAAAGCTTTACTAAATTGCAAAGATTACTTCTATTATGGAATTTAAGAATCAAACAACGCTCATGAAAGCTTTTCTAAACTGCATAGACTTCTAATGTGGAACTCAAGAATGAAACAATGCTCATCCAAGCTTTGCTTAAATTGTATAGACTTCTACTGTGGAACTCAAGAATTAAACAAATGCTCTTCAAAGCATTGCTAAATTGTGAAGACGACTTTTCTTCAGGTACTCAAGAATTAAACAATGCTTATTGAACTAAATTGTGTTGTCTTTTAATGTGGAACTAAAGAATGAAATAATTCTTGTCAATGCCTTGCTTAAATTGCATAGACTTCTATTGTGGAACTTAAGAATTAAACCATGCTTATCAAAGCTTTGCTAAATCGCGAAGACTACTTCTGTTGTGGAACTCACGAATTAAACAACGCTCATGAAATCTTTGCTAAATTGCATAGACTTCTAAGGTGGAACTCAAGAATGAAACAATGCTCATTAGAGCTTTGCTTCAAATGTATAGACTTCTATTGTGTAACTCGATAATTAAACAATGCTCTTCAAACCTTTCCTAAATTGCGAAGACGAGTTTTATTGAGCTACTCAAGAATTAAACAATGCTTATTGAACTAAATTGCATAGACTTTTAATGTGGAACTAAAGAATGAAATAATTCTTATCAACGCCTTGCTTAAATTGCATAGACTTCTATTATGGAACTTAAGAATTAAACAATGCTTATCAAAGCTTTGCTAAATTGTGAAGACTACTTGTATTGTGGAACTCAAAAAACAATGCATAACAAAGCTTTGCGAAATTGCATAGACTTCTAATGTGGAACTCAAGAATGAAACAATGCTCAACAAAGCTTTGCATAAATTGCAGACACTTCTGTTGTGGAACTCAAGACTTAAGCAATTCTCATCAAAGCTTTGTTAAATTGCAAAGACAACTTCTATTGTGGACTCAAGAATTAAACAATGCTCATCAATGCTTTTCTTAAAGTGCATAGACTTATATTGTGGAACTCATAAATCAAACAATGCTCGTCAAAGCTTTGCTTAAATTGCGTAGAGTTCTATTATGGAACTCAAGAATAAAGAAATGCTCATCAAAGCTTTACTAAATTGCAAAGATTACTTCTATTATGGAATTTAAGAATCAAACAACGCTCATCAAAGCTTTTCTAAACTGCATAGACTTCTAATGTGGAACTCAAGAATGAAACAATGCTCATCCAAGCTTTGCTTAAATTGTATAGACTTCTACTGTGGAACTCAAGAATTAAACAATGCTTTTCAAAGCATTGCTAAATTGTGAAGACGACTTTTCTTGAGGTACTCAAGAATTAAACAATGCTTATTGAACTAAATTGTGTTGTCTTTTAATGTGGAACTAAAGAATGAAATAATTCTTGTCAATGCCTTGCTTAAATTGCATAGACTTCTATTGTGGAACTTAAGAATTAAACCATGCTTATCAAAGCTTTGCTAAATCGCGAAGACTACTTCTGTTGTGGAACTCACGAATTAAACAACGCTCATGAAATCTTTGCTAAATTGCATAGACTTCTAAGGTGGAACTCAAGAATGAAACAATGCTCATTAGAGCTTTGCTTCAAATGTATAGACTTCTATTGTGTAACTCGATAATTAAACAATGCTCTTCAAACCTTTCCTAAATTGCGAAGACGAGTTTTATTGAGCTACTCAAGAATTAAACAATGCTTATTGAACTAAATTGCATAGACTTTTAATGTGGAACTAAAGAATGAAATAATTCTTATCAATGCCTTGCTTAAATTGCATAGACTTCTATTATGGAACTTAAGAATTAAACAATGCTTATCAAAGCTTTGCTAAATTGTGAAGACTACTTGTATTGTGGAACTCAAAAAACAATGCATAACAAAGCTTTGCGAAATTGCATAGACTTCTAATGTGGAACTCAAGAATGAAACAATGCTCAACAAAGCTTTGCATAAATTGCAGACACTTCTGTTGTGGAACTCAAGACTTAAGCAATTCTCATCAAAGCTTTGTTAAATTGCAAAGACTACTTCTATTGTGGACTCAAGAATTAAACAATGCTCATCAATGCTTTTCTTAAAGTGCATAGACTTATATTGTGGAACTCATAAATCAAACAATGCTCGTCAAAGCTTTGCTTAAATTGCGTAGACTTCTATTATGGAACTCAAGAATAAAGAAATGCTCATCAAAGCTTTACTAAATTGCAAAGATTACTTCTATTATGGAATTTAAGAATCAAACAACGCTCATCAAAGCTTTTCTAAACTGCATAGACTTCTAATGTGGAACTCAAGAATGAAACAATGCTCATCCAAGCTTTGCTTAAATTGTATAGACTTCTACTGTGGAACTCAAGAATAAAACAATGCTTTTCAAAGCATTGCTAAATTGTGAAGACGACTTTTCTTGAGGTACTCAAGAATTAAACAATGCTTATTGAACTAAATTGTGTTGTCTTTTAATGTGGAACTAAAGAATGAAATAATTCTTGTCAATGCCTTGCTTAAATTGCATAGACTTCTATTGTGGAACTTAAGAATTAAACCATGCTTATCAAAGCTTTGCTAAATCGCGAAGACTACTTCTGTTGTGGAACTCACGAATTAAACAACGCTCATGAAATCTTTGCTAAATTGCATAGACTTCTAAGGTGGAACTCAAGAATGAAACAATGCTCATTAGAGCTTTGCTTCAAATGTATAGACTTCTATTGTGTAACTCGATAATTAAACAATGCTCTTCAAACCTTTCCTAAATTGCGAAGACGAGTTTTATTGAGCTACTCAAGAATTAAACAATGCTTATTGAACTAAATTGCATAGACTTTTAATGTGGAACTAAAGAATGAAATAATTCTTATCAATGCCTTGCTTAAATTGCATAGACTTCTATTATGGAACTTAAGAATTAAACAATGCTTATCAAAGCTTTGCTAAATTGTGAAGACTACTTGTATTGTGGAACTCAAAAAACAATGCATAACAAAGCTTTGCGAAATTGCATAGACTTCTAATGTGGAACTCAAGTCAACAAAGCTTTGCATAAATTGCAGACACTTCTGTTGTGGAACTCAAGACTTAAGCAATTCTCATCAAAGCTTTGTTAAATTGCAAAGACAACTTCTATTGTGGACTCAAGAATTAAACAATGCTCATCAATGCTTTTCTTAAAGTGCATAGACTTATATTGTGGAACTCATAAATCAAACAATGCTCGTCAAAGCTTTGCTTAAATTGCGTAGAGTTCTATTATGGAACTCAAGAATAAAGAAATGCTCATCAAAGCTTTACTAAATTGCAAAGATTACTTCTATTATGGAATTTAAGAATCAAACAACGCTCATGAAAGCTTTTCTAAACTGCATAGACTTCTAATGTGGAACTCAAGAATGAAACAATGCTCATCCAAGCTTTGCTTAAATTGTATAGACTTCTACTGTGGAACTCAAGAATAAAACAATGCTTTTCAAAGCATTGCTAAATTGTGAAGACGACTTTTCTTGAGGTACTCAAGAATTAAACAATGCTTATTGAACTAAATTGTGTTGTCTTTTAATGTGGAACTAAAGAATGAAATAATTCTTGTCAATGCCTTGCTTAAATTGCATAGACTTCTATTGTGGAACTTAAGAATTAAACCATGCTTATCAAAGCTTTGCTAAATCGCGAAGACTACTTCTGTTGTGGAACTCACGAATTAAACAACGCTCATGAAATCTTTGCTAAATTGCATAGACTTCTAAGGTGGAACTCAAGAATGAAACAATGCTCATTAGAGCTTTGCTTCAAATGTATAGACTTCTATTGTGTAACTCGATAATTAAACAATGCTCTTCAAACCTTTCCTAAATTGCGAAGACGAGTTTTATTGAGCTACTCAAGAATTAAACAATGCTTATTGAACTAAATTGCATAGACTTTTAATGTGGAACTAAAGAATGAAATAATTCTTATCAATGCCTTGCTTAAATTGCATAGACTTCTATTATGGAACTTAAGAATTAAACAATGCTTATCAAAGCTTTGCTAAATTGTGAAGACTACTTGTATTGTGGAACTCAAAAAACAATGCATAACAAAGCTTTGCGAAATTGCATAGACTTCTAATGTGGAACTCAAGTCAACAAAGCTTTGCATAAATTGCAGACACTTCTGTTGTGGAACTCAAGACTTAAGCAATTCTCATCAAAGCTTTGTTAAATTGCAAAGACAACTTCTATTGTGGACTCAAGAATTAAACAATGCTCATCAATGCTTTTCTTAAAGTGCATAGACTTATATTGTGGAACTCATAAATCAAACAATGCTCGTCAAAGCTTTGCTTAAATTGCGTAGAGTTCTATTATGGAACTCAAGAATAAAGAAATGCTCATCAAAGCTTTACTAAATTGCAAAGATTACTTCTATTATGGAATTTAAGAATCAAACAACGCTCATCAAAGCTTTTCTAAACTGCATAGACTTCTAATGTGGAACTCAAGAATGAAACAATGCTCATCCAAGCTTTGCTTAAATTGTATAGACTTCTACTGTGGAACTCAAGAATAAAACAATGCTTTTCAAAGCATTGCTAAATTGTGAAGACGACTTTTCTTGAGGTACTCAAGAATTAAACAATGCTTATTGAACTAAATTGTGTTGTCTTTTAATGTGGAACTAAAGAATGAAATAATTCTTGTCAATGCCTTGCTTAAATTGCATAGACTTCTATTGTGGAACTTAAGAATTAAACCATGCTTATCAAAGCTTTGCTAAATCGCGAAGACTACTTCTGTTGTGGAACTCACGAATTAAACAACGCTCATGAAATCTTTGCTAAATTGCATAGACTTCTAAGGTGGAACTCAAGAATGAAACAATGCTCATTAGAGCTTTGCTTCAAATGTATAGACTTCTATTGTGTAACTCGATAATTAAACAAAGCTCTTCAAACCTTTCCTAAATTGCGAAGACGAGTTTTATTGAGCTACTCAAGAATTAAACAATGCTTATTGAACTAAATTGCATAGACTTTTAATGTGGAACTAAAGAATGAAATAATTCTTATCAACGCCTTGCTTAAATTGCATAGACTTCTATTATGGAACTTAAGAATTAAACAATGCTTATCAAAGCTTTGCTAAATTGTGAAGACTACTTGTATTGTGGAACTCAAAAAACAATGCATAACAAAGCTTTGCGAAATTGCATAGACTTCTAATGTGGAACTCAAGAATGAAACAATGCTCAACAAAGCTTTGCATAAATTGCAGACACTTCTGTTGTGGAACTCAAGACTTAAGCAATTCTCATCAAAGCTTTGTTAAATTGCAAAGACAACTTCTATTGTGGACTCAAGAATTAAACAATGCTCATCAATGCTTTTCTTAAAGTGCATAGACTTATATTGTGGAACTCATAAATCAAACAATGCTCGTCAAAGCTTTGCTTAAATTGCGTAGAGTTCTATTATGGAACTCAAGAATAAAGAAATGCTCATCAAAGCTTTACTAAATTGCAAAGATTACTTCTATTATGGAATTTAAGAATCAAACAACGCTCATCAAAGCTTTTCTAAACTGCATAGACTTCTAATGTGGAACTCAAGAATGAAACAATGCTCATCCAGCTTTGCTTAAATTGTATAGACTTCTACTGTGGAACTCAAGAATTAAACAATGCTTTTCAAAGCATTGCTAAATTGTGAAGACGACTTTTCTTGAGGTACTCAAGAATTAAACAATGCTTATTGAACTAAATTGTGTTGTCTTTTAATGTGGAACTAAAGAATGAAATAATTCTTGTCAATGCCTTGCTTAAATTGCATAGACTTCTATTGTGGAACTTAAGAATTAAACCATGCTTATCAAAGCTTTGCTAAATCGCGAAGACTACTTCTGTTGTGGAACTCACGAATTAAACAACGCTCATGAAATCTTTGCTAAATTGCATAGACTTCTAAGGTGGAACTCAAGAATGAAACAATGCTCATTAGAGCTTTGCTTCAAATGTATAGACTTCTATTGTGTAACTCGATAATTAAACAATGCTCTTCAAACCTTTCCTAAATTGCGAAGACGAGTTTTATTGAGCTACTCAAGAATTAAACAATGCTTATTGAACTAAATTGCATAGACTTTTAATGTGGAACTAAAGAATGAAATAATTCTTATCAATGCCTTGCTTAAATTGCATAGACTTCTATTATGGAACTTAAGAATTAAACAATGCTTATCAAAGCTTTGCTAAATTGTGAAGACTACTTGTATTGTGGAACTCAAAAAACAATGCATAACAAAGCTTTGCGAAATTGCATAGACTTCTAATGTGGAACTCAAGAATGAAACAATGCTCAACAAAGCTTTGCATAAATTGCAGACACTTCTGTTGTGGAACTCAAGACTTAAGCAATTCTCATCAAAGCTTTGTTAAATTGCAAAGACTACTTCTATTGTGGACTCAAGAATTAAACAATGCTCATCAATGCTTTTCTTAAAGTGCATAGACTTATATTGTGGAACTCATAAATCAAACAATGCTCGTCAAAGCTTTGCTTAAATTGCGTAGACTTCTATTATGGAACTCAAGAATAAAGAAATGCTCATCAAAGCTTTACTAAATTGCAAAGATTACTTCTATTATGGAATTTAAGAATCAAACAACGCTCATCAAAGCTTTTCTAAACTGCATAGACTTCTAATGTGGAACTCAAGAATGAAACAATGCTCATCCAAGCTTTGCTTAAATTGTATAGACTTCTACTGTGGAACTCAAGAATAAAACAATGCTTTTCAAAGCATTGCTAAATTGTGAAGACGACTTTTCTTGAGGTACTCAAGAATTAAACAATGCTTATTGAACTAAATTGTGTTGTCTTTTAATGTGGAACTAAAGAATGAAATAATTCTTGTCAATGCCTTGCTTAAATTGCATAGACTTCTATTGTGGAACTTAAGAATTAAACCATGCTTATCAAAGCTTTGCTAAATCGCGAAGACTACTTCTGTTGTGGAACTCACGAATTAAACAACGCTCATGAAATCTTTGCTAAATTGCATAGACTTCTAAGGTGGAACTCAAGAATGAAACAATGCTCATTAGAGCTTTGCTTCAAATGTATAGACTTCTATTGTGTAACTCGATAATTAAACAAAGCTCTTCAAACCTTTCCTAAATTGCGAAGACGAGTTTTATTGAGCTACTCAAGAATTAAACAATGCTTATTGAACTAAATTGCATAGACTTTTAATGTGGAACTAAAGAATGAAATAATTCTTATCAACGCCTTGCTTAAATTGCATAGACTTCTATTATGGAACTTAAGAATTAAACAATGCTTATCAAAGCTTTGCTAAATTGTGAAGACTACTTGTATTGTGGAACTCAAAAAACAATGCATAACAAAGCTTTGCGAAATTGCATAGACTTCTAATGTGGAACTCAAGAATGAAACAATGCTCAACAAAGCTTTGCATAAATTGCAGACACTTCTGTTGTGGAACTCAAGACTTAAGCAATTCTCATCAAAGCTTTGTTAAATTGCAAAGACAACTTCTATTGTGGACTCAAGAATTAAACAATGCTCATCAATGCTTTTCTTAAAGTGCATAGACTTATATTGTGGAACTCATAAATCAAACAATGCTCGTCAAAGCTTTGCTTAAATTGCGTAGAGTTCTATTATGGAACTCAAGAATAAAGAAATGCTCATCAAAGCTTTACTAAATTGCAAAGATTACTTCTATTATGGAATTTAAGAATCAAACAACGCTCATCAAAGCTTTTCTAAACTGCATAGACTTCTAATGTGGAACTCAAGAATGAAACAATGCTCATCCAAGCTTTGCTTAAATTGTATAGACTTCTACTGTGGAACTCAAGAATTAAACAATGCTTTCCAAAGCATTGCTAAATTGTGAAGACGACTTTTCTTGAGGTACTCAAGAATTAAACAATGCTTATTGAACTAAATTGTGTTGTCTTTTAATGTGGAACTAAAGAATGAAATAATTCTTGTCAATGCCTTGCTTAAATTGCATAGACTTCTATTGTGGAACTTAAGAATTAAACCATGCTTATCAAAGCTTTGCTAAATCGCGAAGACTACTTCTGTTGTGGAACTCACGAATTAAACAACGCTCATGAAATCTTTGCTAAATTGCATAGACTTCTAAGGTGGAACTCAAGAATGAAACAATGCTCATTAGAGCTTTGCTTCAAATGTATAGACTTCTATTGTGTAACTCGATAATTAAACAATGCTCTTCAAACCTTTCCTAAATTGCGAAGATGAGTTTTATTGAGCTACTCAAGAATTAAACAATGCTTATTGAACTAAATTGCATAGACTTTTAATGTGGAACTAAAGAATGAAATAATTCTTATCAATGCCTTGCTTAAATTGCATAGACTTCTATTATGGAACTTAAGAATTAAACAATGCTTATCAAAGCTTTGCTAAATTGTGAAGACTACTTGTATTGTGGAACTCAAAAAACAATGCATAACAAAGCTTTGCGAAATTGCATAGACTTCTAATGTGGAACTCAAGAATAAAACAATGCTCAACAAAGCTTTGCATAAATTGCAGACACTTCTGTTGTGGAACTCAAGACTTAAGCAATTCTCATCAAAGCTTTGTTAAATTGCAAAGACTACTTCTATTGTGGACTCAAGAATTAAACAATGCTCATCAATGCTTTTCTTAAAGTGCATAGACTTATATTGTGGAACTCATAAATTAAACAATGCTCGTCAAAGCTTTGCTTAAATTGCGTAGACTTCTATTATGGAACTCAAGAATAAAGAAATGCTCATCAAAGCTTTACTAAATTGCAAAGATTACTTCTATTATGGAATTTAAGAATCAAACAACGCTCATCAAAGCTTTTCTAAACTGCATAGACTTCTAATGTGGAACTCAAGAATGAAACAATGCTCATCCAAGCTTTGCTTAAATTGTATAGACTTCTACTGTGGAACTCAAGAATAAAACAATGCTTTTCAAAGCATTGCTAAATTGTGAAGACGACTTTTCTTGAGGTACTCAAGAATTAAACAATGCTTATTGAACTAAATTGTGTTGTCTTTTAATGTGGAACTAAAGAATGAAATAATTCTTGTCAATGCCTTGCTTAAATTGCATAGACTTCTATTGTGGAACTTAAGAATTAAACCATGCTTATCAAAGCTTTGCTAAATCGCGAAGACTACTTCTGTTGTGGAACTCACGAATTAAACAACGCTCATGAAATCTTTGCTAAATTGCATAGACTTCTAAGGTGGAACTCAAGAATGAAACAATGCTCATTAGAGCTTTGCTTCAAATGTATAGACTTCTATTGTGTAACTCGATAATTAAACAATGCTCTTCAAACCTTTCCTAAATTGCGAAGACGAGTTTTATTGAGCTACTCAAGAATTAAACAATGCTTATTGAACTAAATTGCATAGACTTTTAATGTGGAATTAAAGAATGAAATAATTCTTATCAATGCCTTGCTTAAATTGCATAGACTTCTATTATGGAACTTAAGAATTAAACAATGCTTATCAAAGCTTTGCTAAATTGTGAAGACTACTTGTATTGTGGAACTCAAAAAACAATGCATAACAAAGCTTTGCGAAATTGCATAGACTTCTAATGTGGAACTCAAGAATGAAACAATGCTCAACAAAGCTTTGCATAAATTGCAGACACTTCTGTTGTGGAACTCAAGACTTAAGCAATTCTCATCAAAGCTTTGTTAAATTGCAAAGACTACTTCTATTGTGGACTCAAGAATTAAACAATGCTCATCAATGCTTTTCTTAAAGTGCATAGACTTATATTGTGGAACTCATAAATCAAACAATGCTCGTCAAAGCTTTGCTTAAATTGCGTAGACTTCTATTATGGAACTCAAGAATAAAGAAATGCTCATCAAAGCTTTACTAAATTGCAAAGATTACTTCTATTATGGAATTTAAGAATCAAACAACGCTCATCAAAGCTTTTCTAAACTGCATAGACTTCTAATGTGGAACTCAAGAATGAAACAATGCTCATCCAAGCTTTGCTTAAATTGTATAGACTTCTACTGTGGAACTCAAGAATTAAACAATGCTTTTCAAAGCATTGCTAAATTGTGAAGACGACTTTTCTTGAGGTACTCAAGAATTAAACAATGCTTATTGAACTAAATTGTGTTGTCTTTTAATGTGGAACTAAAGAATGAAATAATTCTTGTCAATGCCTTGCTTAAATTGCATAGACTTCTATTGTGGAACTTAAGAATTAAACCATGCTTATCAAAGCTTTGCTAAATCGCGAAGACTACTTCTGTTGTGGAACTCACGAATTAAACAACGCTCATGAAATCTTTGCTAAATTGCATAGACTTCTAAGGTGGAACTCAAGAATGAAACAATGCTCATTAGAGCTTTGCTTCAAATGTATAGACTTCTATTGTGTAACTCGATAATTAAACAATGCTCTTCAAACCTTTCCTAAATTGCGAAGACGAGTTTTATTGAGCTACTCAAGAATTAAACAATGCTTATTGAACTAAATTGCATAGACTTTTAATGTGGAACTAAAGAATGAAATAATTCTTATCAATGCCTTGCTTAAATTGCATAGACTTCTATTATGGAACTTAAGAATTAAACAATGCTTATCAAAGCTTTGCTAAATTGTGAAGACTACTTGTATTGTGGAACTCAAAAAACAATGCATAACAAAGCTTTGCGAAATTGCATAGACTTCTAATGTGGAACTCAAGTCAACAAAGCTTTGCATAAATTGCAGACACTTCTGTTGTGGAACTCAAGACTTAAGCAATTCTCATCAAAGCTTTGTTAAATTGCAAAGACTACTTCTATTGTGGACTCAAGAATTAAACAATGCTCATCAATGCTTTTCTTAAAGTGCATAGACTTATATTGTGGAACTCATAAATCAAACAATGCTCGTCAAAGCTTTGCTTAAATTGCGTAGACTTCTATTATGGAACTCAAGAATAAAGAAATGCTCATCAAAGCTTTACTAAATTGCAAAGATTACTTCTATTATGGAATTTAAGAATCAAACAACGCTCATCAAAGCTTTTCTAAACTGCATAGACTTCTAATGTGGAACTCAAGAATGAAACAATGCTCATCCAAGCTTTGCTTAAATTGTATAGACTTCTACTGTGGAACTCAAGAATTAAACAATGCTCTTCAAAGCATTGATAAATTGTGAAGACGACTTTTCTTCAGGTACTCAAGAATTAAACAATGCTTATTGAACTAAATTGTGTTGTCTTTTAATGTGGAACTAAAGAATGAAATAATTCTTGTCAATGCCTTGCTTAAATTGCATAGACTTCTATTGTGGAACTTAAGAATTAAACCATGCTTATCAAAGCTTTGCTAAATCGCGAAGACTACTTCTGTTGTGGAACTCACGAATTAAACAACGCTCATGAAATCTTTGCTAAATTGCATAGACTTCTAAGGTGGAACTCAAGAATGAAACAATGCTCATTAGAGCTTTGCTTCAAATGTATAGACTTCTATTGTGTAACTCGATAATTAAACAATGCTCTTCAAACCTTTCCTAAATTGCGAAGACGAGTTTTATTGAGCTACTCAAGAATTAAACAATGCTTATTGAACTAAATTGCATAGACTTTTAATGTGGAACTAAAGAATGAAATAATTCTTATCAATGCCTTGCTTAAATTGCATAGACTTCTATTATGGAACTTAAGAATTAAACAATGCTTATCAAAGCTTTGCTAAATTGTGAAGACTACTTGTATTGTGGAACTCAAAAAACAATGCATAACAAAGCTTTGCGAAATTGCATAGACTTCTAATGTGGAACTCAAGTCAACAAAGCTTTGCATAAATTGCAGACACTTCTGTTGTGGAACTCAAGACTTAAGCAATTCTCATCAAAGCTTTGTTAAATTGCAAAGACTACTTCTATTGTGGACTCAAGAATTAAACAATGCTCATCAATGCTTTTCTTAAAGTGCATAGACTTATATTGTGGAACTCATAAATCAAACAATGCTCGTCAAAGCTTTGCTTAAATTGCGTAGACTTCTATTATGGAACTCAAGAATAAAGAAATGCTCATCAAAGCTTTACTAAATTGCAAAGATTACTTCTATTATGGAATTTAAGAATCAAACAACGCTCATCAAAGCTTTTCTAAACTGCATAGACTTCTAATGTGGAACTCAAGAATGAAACAATGCTCATCCAAGCTTTGCTTAAATTGTATAGACTTCTACTGTGGAACTCAAGAATTAAACAATGCTCTTCAAAGCATTGCTAAATTGTGAAGACGACTTTTCTTCAGGTACTCAAGAATTAAACAATGCTTATTGAACTAAATTGTGTTGTCTTTTAATGTGGAACTAAAGAATGAAATAATTCTTGTCAATGCCTTGCTTAAATTGCATAGACTTCTATTGTGGAACTTAAGAATTAAACCATGCTTATCAAAGCTTTGCTAAATCGCGAAGACTACTTCTGTTGTGGAACTCACGAATTAAACAACGCTCATGAAATCTTTGCTAAATTGCATAGACTTCTAAGGTGGAACTCAAGAATGAAACAATGCTCATTAGAGCTTTGCTTCAAATGTATAGACTTCTATTGTGTAACTCGATAATTAAACAATGCTCTTCAAACCTTTCCTAAATTGCGAAGACGAGTTTTATTGAGCTACTCAAGAATTAAACAATGCTTATTGAACTAAATTGCATAGACTTTTAATGTGGAACTAAAGAATGAAATAATTCTTATCAATGCCTTGCTTAAATTGCATAGACTTCTATTATGGAACTTAAGAATTAAACAATGCTTATCAAAGCTTTGCTAAATTGTGAAGACTACTTGTATTGTGGAACTCAAAAAACAATGCATAACAAAGCTTTGCGAAATTGCATAGACTTCTAATGTGGAACTCAAGTCAACAAAGCTTTGCATAAATTGCAGACACTTCTGTTGTGGAACTCAAGACTTAAGCAATTCTCATCAAAGCTTTGTTAAATTGCAAAGACTACTTCTATTGTGGACTCAAGAATTAAACAATGCTCATCAATGCTTTTCTTAAAGTGCATAGACTTATATTGTGGAACTCATAAATCAAACAATGCTCGTCAAAGCTTTGCTTAAATTGCGTAGACTTCTATTATGGAACTCAAGAATAAAGAAATGCTCATCAAAGCTTTACTAAATTGCAAAGATTACTTCTATTATGGAATTTAAGAATCAAACAACGCTCATCAAAGCTTTTCTAAACTGCATAGACTTCTAATGTGGAACTCAAGAATGAAACAATGCTCATCCAAGCTTTGCTTAAATTGTATAGACTTCTACTGTGGAACTCAAGAATTAAACAATGCTCTTCAAAGCATTGCTAAATTGTGAAGACAACTTTTCTTCAGGTACTCAAGAATTAAACAATGCTTATTGAACTAAATTGTGTTGTCTTTTAATGTGGAACTAAAGAATGAAATAATTCTTGTCAATGCCTTGCTTAAATTGCATAGACTTCTATTGTGGAACTTAAGAATTAAACCATGCTTATCAAAGCTTTGCTAAATCGCGAAGACTACTTCTGTTGTGGAACTCACGAATTAAACAACGCTCATGAAATCTTTGCTAAATTGCATAGACTTCTAAGGTGGAACTCAAGAATGAAACAATGCTCATTAGAGCTTTGCTTCAAATGTATAGACTTCTATTGTGTAACTCGATAATTAAACAATGCTCTTCAAACCTTTCCTAAATTGCGAAGACGAGTTTTATTGAGCTACTCAAGAATTAAACAATGCTTATTGAACTAAATTGCATAGACTTTTAATGTGGAACTAAAGAATGAAATAATTCTTATCAAATGCCTTGCTTAAATTGCATAGACTTCTATTATGGAACTTAAGAATTAAACAATGCTTATCAAAGCTTTGCTAAATTGTGAAGACTACTTGTATTGTGGAACTCAAAAAACAATGCATAACATAGCTTTGCGAAATTGCATAGACTTCTAATGTGGAACTCAAGAATGAAACAATGCTCAACAAAGCTTTGCATAAATTGCAGACACTTCTGTTGTGGAACTCAAGACTTAAGCAATTCTCATCAAAGCTTTGTTAAATTGCAAAGACTACTTCTATTGTGGACTCAAGAATTAAACAATGCTCATCAATGCTTTTCTTAAAGTGCATAGACTTATATTGTGGAACTCATAAATCAAACAATGCTCGTCAAAGCTTTGCTTAAATTGCGTAGACTTCTATTATGGAACTCAAGAATAAAGAAATGCTCATCAAAGCTTTACTAAATTGCAAAGATTACTTCTATTATGGAATTTAAGAATCAAACAACGCTCATCAAAGCTTTTCTAAACTGCATAGACTTCTAATGTGGAACTCAAGAATGAAACAATGCTCATCCAAGCTTTGCTTAAATTGTATAGACTTCTACTGTGGAACTCAAGAATTAAACAATGCTCTTCAAAGCATTGCTAAATTGTGAAGACGACTTTTCTTCAGGTACTCAAGAATTAAACAATGCTTATTGAACTAAATTGTGTTGTCTTTTAATGTGGAACTAAAGAATGAAATAATTCTTGTCAATGCCTTGCTTAAATTGCATAGACTTCTATTGTGGAACTTAAGAATTAAACCATGCTTATCAAAGCTTTGCTAAATCGCGAAGACTACTTCTGTTGTGGAACTCACGAATTAAACAACGCTCATGAAATCTTTGCTAAATTGCATAGACTTCTAAGGTGGAACTCAAGAATGAAACAATGCTCATTAGAGCTTTGCTTCAAATGTATAGACTTCTATTGTGTAACTCGATAATTAAACAATGCTCTTCAAACCTTTCCTAAATTGCGAAGACGAGTTTTATTGAGCTACTCAAGAATTAAACAATGCTTATTGAACTAAATTGCATAGACTTTTAATGTGGAACTAAAGAATGAAATAATTCTTATCAATGCCTTGCTTAAATTGCATAGACTTCTATTATGGAACTTAAGAATTAAACAATGCTTATCAAAGCTTTGCTAAATTGTGAAGACTACTTGTATTGTGGAACTCAAAAAACAATGCATAACAAAGCTTTGCGAAATTGCATAGACTTCTAATGTGGAACTCAAGAATGAAACAATGCTCAACAAAGCTTTGCATAAATTGCAGACACTTCTGTTGTGGAACTCAAGACTTAAGCAATTCTCATCAAAGCTTTGTTAAATTGCAAAGACTACTTCTATTGTGGACTCAAGAATTAAACAATGCTCATCAATGCTTTTCTTAAAGTGCATAGACTTATATTGTGGAACTCATAAATCAAACAATGCTCGTCAAAGCTTTGCTTAAATTGCGTAGACTTCTATTATGGAACTCAAGAATAAAGAAATGCTCATCAAAGCTTTACTAAATTGCAAAGATTACTTCTATTATGGAATTTAAGAATCAAACAACGCTCATCAAAGCTTTTCTAAACTGCATAGACTTCTAATGTGGAACTCAAGAATGAAACAATGCTCATCCAAGCTTTGCTTAAATTGTATAGACTTCTACTGTGGAACTCAAGAATTAAACAATGCTCTTCAAAGCATTGCTAAATTGTGAAGACGACTTTTCTTCAGGTACTCAAGAATTAAACAATGCTTATTGAACTAAATTGTGTTGTCTTTTAATGTGGAACTAAAGAATGAAATAATTCTTGTCAATGCCTTGCTTAAATTGCATAGACTTCTATTGTGGAACTTAAGAATTAAACCATGCTTATCAAAGCTTTGCTAAATCGCGAAGACTACTTCTGTTGTGGAACTCACGAATTAAACAACGCTCATGAAATCTTTGCTAAATTGCATAGACTTCTAAGGTGGAACTCAAGAATGAAACAATGCTCATTAGAGCTTTGCTTCAAATGTATAGACTTCTATTGTGTAACTCGATAATTAAACAATGCTCTTCAAACCTTTCCTAAATTGCGAAGACGAGTTTTATTGAGCTACTCAAGAATTAAACAATGCTTATTGAACTAAATTGCATAGACTTTTAATGTGGAACTAAAGAATGAAATAATTCTTATCAATGCCTTGCTTAAATTGCATAGACTTCTATTATGGAACTTAAGAATTAAACAATGCTTATCAAAGCTTTGCTAAATTCTGAAGACTACTTGTATTGTGGAACTCAAAAAACAATGCATAACAAAGCTTTGCGAAATTGCATAGACTTCTAATGTGGAACTCAAGAATGAAACAATGCTCAACAAAGCTTTGCATAAATTGCAGACACTTCTGTTGTGGAACTCAAGACTTAAGCAATTCTCATCAAAGCTTTGTTAAATTGCAAAGACTACTTCTATTGTGGACTCAAGAATTAAACAATGCTCATCAATGCTTTTCTTAAAGTGCATAGACTTATATTGTGGAACTCATAAATCAAACAATGCTCGTCAAAGCTTTGCTTAAATTGCGTAGACTTCTATTATGGAACTCAAGAATAAAGAAATGCTCATCAAAGCTTTACTAAATTGCAAAGATTACTTCTATTATGGAATTTAAGAATCAAACAACGCTCATGAAAGCTTTTCTAAACTGCATAGACTTCTAATGTGGAACTCAAGAATGAAACAATGCTCATCCAAGCTTTGCTTAAATTGTATAGACTTCTACTGTGGAACTCAAGAATTAAACAATGCTCTTCAAAGCATTGCTAAATTGTGAAGACGACTTTTCTTCAGGTACTCAAGAATTAAACAATGCTTATTGAACTAAATTGTGTTGTCTTTTAATGTGGAACTAAAGAATGAAATAATTCTTGTCAATGCCTTGCTTAAATTGCATAGACTTCTATTGTGGAACTTAAGAATTAAACCATGCTTATCAAAGCTTTGCTAAATCGCGAAGACTACTTCTGTTGTGGAACTCACGAATTAAACAACACTCATGAAATCTTTGCTAAATTGCATAGACTTCTAAGGTGGAACTCAAGAATGAAACAATGCTCATTAGAGCTTTGCTTCAAATGTATAGACTTCTATTGTGTAACTCGATAATTAAACAATGCTCTTCAAACCTTTCCTAAATTGCGAAGACGAGTTTTATTGAGCTACTCAAGAATTAAACAATGCTTATTGAACTAAATTGCATAGACTTTTAATGTGGAACTAAAGAATGAAATAATTCTTATCAATGCCTTGCTTAAATTGCATAGACTTCTATTATGGAACTTAAGAATTAAACAATGCTTATCAAAGCTTTGCTAAATTCTGAAGACTACTTGTATTGTGGAACTCAAAAAACAATGCATAACAAAGCTTTGCGAAATTGCATAGACTTCTAATGTGGAACTCAAGAATGAAACAATGCTCAACAAAGCTTTGCATAAATTGCAGACACTTCTGTTGTGGAACTCAAGACTTAAGCAATTCTCATCAAAGCTTTGTTAAATTGCAAAGACTACTTCTATTGTGGACTCAAGAATTAAACAATGCTCATCAATGCTTTTCTTAAAGTGCATAGACTTATATTGTGGAACTCATAAATCAAACAATGCTCGTCAAAGCTTTGCTTAAATTGCGTAGACTTCTATTATGGAACTCAAGAATAAAGAAATGCTCATCAAAGCTTTACTAAATTGCAAAGATTACTTCTATTATGGAATTTAAGAATCAAACAACGCTCATCAAAGCTTTTCTAAACTGCATAGACTTCTAATGTGGAACTCAAGAATGAAACAATGCTCATCCAAGCTTTGCTTAAATTGTATAGACTTCTACTGTGGAACTCAAGAATTAAACAATGCTCTTCAAAGCATTGCTAAATTGTGAAGACGACTTTTCTTCAGGTACTCAAGAATTAAACAATGCTTATTGAACTAAATTGTGTTGTCTTTTAATGTGGAACTAAAGAATGAAATAATTCTTGTCAATGCCTTGCTTAAATTGTATAGACTTCTATTGTGGAACTTAAGAATTAAACCATGCTACTAAAACTTTTTCGCGTTCTCTCTCTACTTTCTCTCTCTTCCCGTGATTCTTTCTGACGGTGGTGCGATCTAGTTTCGATTCATCGGTGCTGCTTTTCCGTCGTATTTCATTTAATTTGGTGAAGCAATTTCTCTTCTATTTCCATTGTCTTAATGGGAGCATCATCCAAATCGGATCGATTGAAGGAAGTGAAGGTTAAACCTCCGGATAAAAGTGCTTCTGTCCGGTACACTAAGACTGAAGTGGATGTGAAGGATCTAGTTCCGCCTGGAATTATTGAGCAATCTTCAGCTACGATCTATAAAGCTCGTCGTAAGCCTAGTGTCTCTGGAGCTGTTGCGTCAGGAATTGGTAAAGCTGAGTGGAAAATGGAGGGGAAAGCTTTCAGAGTTAAGAATAGAGCTCGGAAAATTGTGGATGGGATATCTCCGATGGATGCTGAAGAATACTTTGATGAGGAAGATACAGAAGAAGAAACTGAAGTTGATTTGGATTCTGTAAAAGTGTGGGAGGCGGATTCTAAGATTCCTTTGACTGGGAATGATAGTTCTATTAAGGGAATGAAGAATGGAGGTTCTGAAGAGATGAAGACAATTGGACCGTTCATGGGTAATATTCCTTCAGGTAATACTGCTAACCTAATGAAGAATTGGGATGGAACAAAAGTGAGTGATGAAGTATTGAACCCTGTTTCGGATTTGAAGAATGTCACAAATGAAATGTTGAGAGTTAATTCTAACATTATTGTTTGTGATGATTCTAATCAATTTAGTTCTAATTTGAATGATAAAAAAATTGGGAAATCTAGAACTGATGTTGATAAGGGTATCATTGATAATGAAGAATTCATTCCAGGGGTTGGGTTTCAGTTTCTTAGTAAATTGAAGGAGGATAAGGGTGTGGGAAAAGAAGATGATAATGGGATGAAACAGAATATGGATATGGATACTTCAAATTTGATTAAGCAAAATGATATGGATGAAGGTATTAATGATGATGACAGCACTTCTGAAGAGGAAGGGGAAGTTGAAACAAGTGAAGAGGAGTCCAGTGAAGATGAGGAAATAATGATGGAAGAGGAGACTAATGAGAAGAGTAATATTTTAACTAAAGGGAAGTTGGAGTCTGGTACAGTAATCAATAGTATTAGTACTCTTCCTTCTATTTTGGGAGCTGCTAATAAAGGCAATAAGGAGGAAAGTGATATGCAGGGGAAATTAGAGAATTCTTATGCTGGTGTTTTAAAGGGGAATAGACACAAAGGTAAAATAGATGTGAGATATATGCCTGGAGAAATAGGTAAAGAAGATGATCCTGTTATTATCCCAATTGAAAATCTAAAGAGTGCTAGTATTCCTTTCGTGAATACTCTATATGGGTATATGATTGATAAGAAATTGGCTTTCCCAGTGATACAAAAAGAAGTTAGAAGATTATGGAAGAATGTGGGACTTGAAGAGGTGTTTATGAATAATAAAGGATTTTTTTTCTTTAAATTTAGTGATGAACAGGGGATGTTGTCTGTTTTGGAGGAAAGTGCATGGCTAATGTTCAATAATATGCCTCTTTTTCTTCAAAGATGGAGACCAGGGTTGACTTTAACTAAGAATAGTCATGATAAGATTCCTGTTTGGGTCAAAATATATGATTTACCTTTGGAAGTATGGAGTGGAGATAATCTATGTATTATTGCTAGTAAATTGGGAATTCCTCTTGCGTTTGATTCATTTACTGAAGAGATGTGCTTGGAACATAAGGGAAGGAATGCATATGCTAGAATCTTAATTGAAATGTCGGCTGGAAAAGAATGGAAGAAAAGTATTGATGTCTCAACTTGGGATTTTGTTACTAATTCGGCTGTTATTCAAAGATTTGAAGTGGAGTATGCTTGGGTGCCTTCTAGATGCAGTCATTGTAAGGTTTATGGACATATGGATAAGATATGTATGGCAAGTATGAAGGGTAGTAATTCAGTACAAAATGGGAATAATGGAATTAATAAGGAGGATAAAGGGAAATCTGTGATTGATAATGAAGGGTATATTGAAGTTGTGAATAAAAGAAATAAGAATGTCAAAGATGGAGAAGGTACTAGTAAAAAAGTGATGAATTCAGTTAATAATGTTAATCAAAAACATAATGGGAGGAGTAATTTTCCTAGAGTGGGAAATAAATACAGGGGACAAAATTGGAATAGAGGTGGAAATGGACGGGGGCAAAATGGGTATATGAATAATAAAGGGGTAAGTCACTGGAATATGGAGAAAAATAAAAGATATGAGAAGGTATCTGGGCAATATGATAATAATGATAGGAGCTATAAGGGAGGAATTAAACAGGGAGAAAATGAAAAGAATGTTAGCGAAAAAGAGGAGAATAAAAAGATGGTTAAGAAAGCTGATAAATGCAATGTAAACAGTTTTGAAATTTTGGGGGTGATTGATGAGGAAGTTATAATTGGAATGGAAGAGGATGATAAAGGAGTAATGATTGATGCTATTTCTGAAAATCAGACTTGTTTTCAATCTACTTTTGATGATAGCGGATTGAATAATGATTTGATTCATTCTATGGGAATTAGAAAAGAAGATTTAGAATTGGTTAACAATGAAAATAAGTTGGATAGCACAAGGAATGATAAAAGCAGCAGCAATGGTGAGTATTCTCAGGCATTTGAGGTGGTAAATGCCAAGAATAATGTTGTCATCCAATGATGTCGATTGGTGTTTGGAATATCAGAGGGTTGAATAAAGTTGTTAAGCAGAAAGAGGTTATTGATGTTATTATGGATAATAATCTGGGGATATGTGCTGTGGTTGAAACCCATGTTAATTGTTTAAATTTAAAGAATGTGTGTTGCAGAACCTTTGGGAACTGGGATTGGATTTCAAATAGCAGTTCCTGTGAAGCAGGTACGAGAATAATTGTTGGATGGGATCCAAAATTATTTGAAATCATGGTCATTTCTCAATCAAAACAAGTGATCCATTGCTGTGTTAAATTCATTGATTCTGGATATTGTATGTTTCTTTCTTTCATTTATGCTGCTTCTAAATACATTGAAAGAAGGGATTTGTGGGAAGATTTGGAAAAATTTAGCATAACTGTGAAAAATGAAGCTTGGTGTTTAATGGGTGATTTTAATGTTGCTTTAAAAGAGTCTGATTATTCAGAAGGGTGTTCTAAAATGCTGAAGGGTGTTGATGAATTTTCTGAGTGTATCAATTTCATTGAAGTCGAAGATTTGAATAGTACTGGGTTTCAATTCACTTGGAATAAATCCCCTGCTGGTAATAAAGGTATTTTGAAGAAATTGGATAGGGTTATGGCTAATTTGAAATTCATGTCTGATCAGCCTCTTGCGCATGCTGTTTTCAAACCATACAGAATTTCTGATCATTGTCCAGCTGTTTTAATAATTCCGAAGTGTAAAGTGAGAAGGAAATCCTCATTTAGATTTGCCAATTTTATTTCGGAAAAAGATGAATTTTTGCCTATGGTTAAGGATATTTGGTCTACAAATATTGAAGGTTTTTTTATGTTCAAAATCTCTCAAAAGTTGAAACTGTTGAAAAAAAGTTGTAGACAGATATGTAACAAATTCAGAGGTTCGGGATTGAAAATTAAAGAATTGAGGAAGGAATTGGGGAATATACAAACGAAAATTGATCAAGAGCCTTACAATGCTAAATATAGGGAGGAGCATGCAAATATTCTTTTTGAATATAATGTTGCTTGTAATGATGAAGAAAAGCTGCTTTCCCAAAGAGCTAAGATCAAATGGTTAGTTGAGGGAGATAATAATACGAAGTATTTTCACAATTGTTTGAAAAGCAGGAATAACAGGAATCGTATTTTGATGGTGCTTGATGAGGATGGAAGATGGATTAGGGGGAACATGATGAAGGAAAAATTTGTTAATCATTTTAAGAATTTCTTGGGATGTGATGAGGACACAGATTTAGCTATTCTTGATGAAGTTTCTTTTCATAATAAGTTGGATAGAAATGTGGCTATGAATATGATAAGGGTTGTTACTGATGAAGAAGTTAAAGTGGCTATGTTCGATATTGCTGATAACCATGCCCCTGGACCTGATGGGTTTTCTTCTAAATTCTTTAAGAGTGCTTGGAATATTGTTGGAAATGATATATGCAAAGCAGTGAGGGAATTCTTCTGGACAGGGAAATTATTGAAGGGTATTAATGCCACTAGGATTGTGCTGGTTCCTAAAGTGGATTGTCCTAGAAAAGTGACTGATTTTAGGCCTATTGCTTGTTGCAACACTTTTTATAAGTGTATTAGCAAGATAATTGTTAACAGAATAAGGAACAATTTAGGTGATATTGTTAGCAAGAATCAATCTGCCTTTATTCAAGGGAGATCAATTCTTGATAATATTCTGCTTGCTCAAGAATTGATGGTGGGGTATAAAAATAAGAAAGGAAAGCCAAAATGCACCTTAAAGATTGATATACAAAAGGCGTATGACACTGTGGATTGGAAATTTCTTAAGAGGATTCTGTTGGAATTTGGATTTCATCCGATCATGGTTAATTGGATCATGGCATGTACTTCTTCTCCTTGGTTCATGCTGAATTTTAATGGAGAAGATCATGGATATTTTGAAGGAAAAAGGGGGCTGAGACAAGGAGATCCTTTATCTCCTTACCTGTTCACATTGGTTATGGAAGTTTTCAATTTATTATTGCTGAAGAAAATAGATGGTAGCAACAGTTTTAAATATCATTGCAAATGTGAAAATTTGAAAATTACTCATTTATGTTTTGCAGATGATTTACTTGTGTTTGCTTATGGCAATGGGAATTCTGCGAGAGTGTTAAAGTCTGCTCTTGATGACTTTAAAACTATTTCGGGGCTGAAAGCTAGTATGGAGAAGAGTCAGATTTTTTTTAGTTGTGTGAAGCCAAACATGAGAAGGATTATTTTGGGTATTTTGCCTTTTGATATTGGTAAAATACCTTTTAAATATCTTGGAATTCCAATGTGTGTGAATACTCTATTCAAAAAGGATTGTCAAGCGCTTGTCGATAAGATCAAATTGAAAGTTTATAATTGGAAAAATAAGAGCCTGTCCTTTGCTGGAAGATTACAGCTCATAAATTCTGTTTTGGCTTCAACTCATATTTATTGGGCTTCTATTTTTAAAATTCCTATTGCTACTATTAAGGAGATTGAATCGATTTGTAGGAGTTTTCTGTGGGCTAAAGGAGATCCGGTCAAAGGGAAAGCCAAAATCAAATGGAGTGATGTTTGTAAACCAAAGATAAATGGAGGTTTGGGAATTAAAAACTTGAGATTCTGGAATGATGCTTTGTTATCCAAGCATGTTTGGAATTTGATCAATAACAAAAACTCTCTGTGGGTTCAATGGATGAGAGGAAATTATATTGGTAAAAGGAATTTTTGGGATATATGGCAAAAGAAAAGTATGAATTGGACTTGGAAGAGATTTTTGGAATTGAGGAAAATTATGAGACCTCATGTTGCTTCATGTATTGGAGATGGTAGGAATACTTCATTGTGGCATGATTGGTGGCACCCAATTGGTATTTTATGTACAATTATTGCTAGGAGGGATTGGATTAGAAATGGCTTTAATGATGAATCTTTAGTTAGTGATGTTATGACAAATGATTCCTACTCCTGGCCGGCTGATTGGGTGAATAAGTTTCCTGGATTGATTGATGGGCCCATGTTTTGCAATATTGGAAATAATAGGGATATGATTGTTTGGAGGGATATGAAAGGCATGAGTAAAAAATTTTCTTGTAAGCAAGTTTGGAGAGATATTAATAACTTTGGAGACAATGTTAGATGGGTGAACTGTGTTTGGTATAGGAATTGTATTCCCAGGAATGCCTTTATCCTGTGGCTTGCTGTGCTGAATAGATTGAAGACTCAAGATCGAGTTAAAATTTGGGAGAAATCAGGTTCATTGCTATGTCCTTTCTGTTTTACCATGTCTGATTCGCATGACCATCTTTTCTTTCAATGTGAGTTTTCAAATGCTATTTGGAATCATTGTTGTTCCAAGTCTGGGATTGATGTTTTTTATTCCAATTGGAATGATTTAGTTCTTAAACTTAGCTCTGGGTTAAAGTCTAGAACTGTTGAGAATTTGATCAAAAAATGGGTGTTGGCTAGTTGTGTTTATCATATTTGGAAAGAAAGGAATTTAAGGATTTTTTGTAAGCTGAGAAATTCGGATAAAGGAGTGATTTTTTGTATTGAGAATGAAATTAAATTGAAGTTGATAGGGTTGAGGAAAATGAATATTATGGTTAGTGAGAAAGTGTTACAGACCTGGGGTATATTTGGAAGTAATATTTGTAAAAAATGAAGGACTATATCTGGGCTTTCGGTGATGATTCTTTCAGATTAGACATTTGGGATAATATGGGATTGAGGGTTAGTTTGGCTGCCTTTATGAGAAATTTGTATTGGGGGTATTTTCGGAAAGGCAGAATTAAAGGAATTGATGATTTTCAAGGAATTGACGGATTATTTCACTGGATTAAGAGCTTGCTCTTGATTTATGTGATTTGTACCTTTGGGATTTTGTATTTGGATATGATCTTTTTTGAGATTATTCAAATAGAAAATCCTAGACATGTGATTGATGCCATGTCGAGTCTGCAACTGGTTCTAATTCTTTGGTGGATTTGGTGCTCCTGTTATTTCTTGTTTTGTGATTGCAGGATTTTCTATTTGCTGTTGATTGTCAATAGTGCTGATGATTGGATTACACATAGCAGGAGATTCAATTTGAGGAGTTATATTGTGAGGACAGCGGATATTAGATGGAGTAACAGAGGGTGGATTCAAAAGCTGATTGGTAGGAGTAGATGCTGGATTATTTTCGTGAAGTTGGTGCAGTGGATTTTGGTTAATGTGTTTTATGTTTCTTGGTTCAATAATTTTGGCTTTAGTATGTTAGGGATTGGTCCTTTATGGATTGGGTTTATAAGTTTTCACTATTGGACTGTGGGTTTTTTTAAGGGCCTTTACCCTTGCATTAGTTATAATGTTGTTAAGTGGTATAAAATTTGCAAGGGGTTGAAGTTACCTTTTTTCCCACTTTTTATAAGTCCTTGGTGTAGTCTTTTGAATTTTAAGGTTTTTTGGGGTATTTGGAGAGTTATTGATAGGGTTAAAAAATGGTTAGGTAGTTGGTTATGGATAGGTTGGTTTGAGTAGTGTTTTAGGGGTTTCTTTATTTTATTTGTATTTGTATTCTTTTATTTTTTTAATAAAGTTTGCTGAGCCTTGGCTCTTTTCTAAAAAAAAAAAAAGAATTAAACCATGCTTATCAAAGCTTTGCTAAATCGCGAAGACTACTTCTGTTGTGGAACTCACGAATTAAACAACGCTCATGAAATCTTTGCTAAATTGCATAGACTTCTAAGGTGGAACTCAAGAATGAAACAATGCTCATTAGAGCTTTGCTTCAAATGTATAGACTTCTATTGTGTAACTCGATAATTAAACAATGCTCTTCAAACCTTTCCTAAATTGCGAAGACGAGTTTTATTGAGCTACTCAAGAATTAAACAATGCTTATTGAACTAAATTGCATAGACTTTTAATGTGGAACTAAAGAATGAAATAATTCTTATCAATGCCTTGCTTAAATTGCATAGACTTCTATTATGGAACTTAAGAATTAAACAATGCTTATCAAAGCTTTGCTAAATTCTGAAGACTACTTGTATTGTGGAACTCAAAAAACAATGCATAACAAAGCTTTGCGAAATTGCATAGACTTCTAATGTGGAACTCAAGAATGAAACAATGCTCAACAAAGCTTTGCATAAATTGCAGACACTTCTGTTGTGGAACTCAAGACTTAAGCAATTCTCATCAAAGCTTTGTTAAATTGCAAAGACTACTTCTATTGTGGACTCAAGAATTAAACAATGCTCATCAATGCTTTTCTTAAAGTGCATAGACTTATATTGTGGAACTCATAAATCAAACAATGCTCGTCAAAGCTTTGCTTAAATTGCGTAGACTTCTATTATGGAACTCAAGAATAAAGAAATGCTCATCAAAGCTTTACTAAATTGCAAAGATTACTTCTATTATGGAATTTAAGAATCAAACAACGCTCATCAAAGCTTTTCTAAACTGCATAGACTTCTAATGTGGAACTCAAGAATGAAACAATGCTCATCCAAGCTTTGCTTAAATTGTATAGACTTCTACTGTGGAACTCAAGAATTAAACAATGCTCTTCAAAGCATTGCTAAATTGTGAAGACGACTTTTCTTCAGGTACTCAAGAATTAAACAATGCTTATTGAACTAAATTGTGTTGTCTTTTAATGTGGAACTAAAGAATGAAATAATTCTTGTCAATGCCTTGCTTAAATTGCATAGACTTCTATTGTGGAACTTAAGAATTAAACCATGCTTATCAAAGCTTTGCTAAATCGCGAAGACTACTTCTGTTGTGGAACTCACGAATTAAACAACGCTCATGAAATCTTTGCTACATTGCATAGACTTCTAAGGTGGAACTCAAGAATGAAACAATCCTCATTAGAGCTTTGCTTCAAATGTATAGACTTCTATTGTGTAACTCGATAATTAAACAATGCTCTTCAAACCTTTCCTAAATTGCGAAGACGAGTTTTATTGAGCTACTCAAGAATTAAACAATGCTTATTGAACTAAATTGCATAGACTTTTAATGTGGAACTAAAGAATGAAATAATTCTTATCAATGCCTTGCTTAAATTGCATAGACTTCTATTATGGAACTTAAGAATTAAACAATGCTTATTAAAGCTTTGCTAAATTGTGAAGACTACTTGTATTGTGGAACTCAAAAAACAATGCATAACAAAGCTTTGCTAAATTGCATAGACTTCTAATGTGGAACTCAAGAATGAAACAATGCTCAACAAAGCTTTGCATAATTTGCAGACACTTCTGTTGTGGAACTCAAGACTTAAGCAATTCTCATCAAAGCTTTGTTAAATTGCAAAGACTACTTCTATTGTGGAACTCAAGAATTAAACAATGCTCATCAATGCTTTTCTTAAAGTGCATAGACTTATATTGTGGAACTCAAAAATCAAACAATCCTCGTCAAAGCTTTGCTTAAATTGTGTAGACTTCTATTATGGAACTCAAGAATAAAGAAATGCTCATCAAAGCTTTACTAAATTGCAAAGATTACTTCTATTATGGAATTTAAGAATCAAACAACGCTCATGAAAGCTTTTCTAAACTGCATAGACTTCTAATGTGGAACTCAAGAATGAAACAATGCTCATCCAAGCTTTGCTTAAATTGTATAGACTTCTACTGTGGAACTCAAGAATTAAACAATGCTCTTCAAAGCATTGCTAAATTGTGAAGACGACTTTTCTTCAGGTACTCAAGAATTAAACAATGCTTATTGAACTAAATTGTGTTGTCTTTTAATGTGGAACTAAAGAATGAAATAATTCTTGTCAATGCCTTGCTTAAATTGCATAGACTTCTATTGTGGAACTTAAGAATTAAACCATGCTTATCAAAGCTTTGCTAAATCGCGAAGACTACTTCTGTTGTGGAACTCACGAATTAAACAACGCTCATGAAATCTTTGCTAAATTGCATAGACTTCTAAGGTGGAACTCAAGAATGAAACAATGCTCATTAGAGCTTTGCTTCAAATGTATAGACTTCTATTGTGTAACTCGATAATTAAACAATGCTCTTCAAACCTTTCCTAAATTGCGAAGACGAGTTTTATTGAGCTACTCAAGAATTAAACAATGCTTATTGAACTAAATTGCATAGACTTTTAATGTGGAACTAAAGAATGAAATAATTCTTGTCAATGCCTTGCTTAAATTGCATAGACTTCTATTATGGAACTTAAGAATTAAACAATGTTTATCAAAGCTTTGCTAAATTGTGAAGACTACTTGTATTGTGGAACTCAAAAAACAATGCATAACAAAGCTTTGCGAAATTGCATAGACTTCTAATGTGGAACTCAAGAATGAAACAATGCTCAACAAAGCTTTGCATAAATTGCAGACACTTCTGTTGTGGAACTCAAGACTTAAGCAATTCTCATCAAAGCTTTGTTAAATTGCAAAGACTACTTCTATTGTGGACTCAAGAATTAAACAATGCTCATCAATGCTTTTCTTAAAGTGCATAGACTTATATTGTGGAACTCATAAATCAAACAATGCTCGTCAAAGCTTTGCTTAAATTGCGTAGACTTCTATTATGGAACTCAAGAATAAAGAAATGCTCATCAAAGCTTTACTAAATTGCAAAGATTACTTCTATTATGGAATTTAAGAATCAAACAACGCTCATCAAAGCTTTTCTAAACTGCATAGACTTCTAATGTGGAACTCAAGAATGAAACAACGCTCATCCAAGCTTTGCTTAAATTGTATAGACTTCTACTGTGGAACTCAAGAATTAAACAATGCTCTTCAAAGCATTGCTAAATTGTGAAGACGACTTTTCTTCAGGTACTCAAGAATTAAACAATGCTTATTGAACTAAATTGTGTTGTCTTTTAATGTGGAACTAAAGAATGAAATAATTCTTGTCAATGCCTTGCTTAAATTGCATAGACTTCTATTGTGGAACTTAAGAATTAAACCATGCTTATCAAAGCTTTGCTAAATCGCGAAGACTACTTCTGTTGTGGAACTCACGAATTAAACAACGCTCATGAAATCTTTGCTAAATTGCATAGACTTCTAAGGTGGAACTCAAGAATGAAACAATGCTCATTAGAGCTTTGCTTCAAATGTATAGACTTCTATTGTGTAACTCGATAATTAAACAATGCTCTTCAAACCTTTCCTAAATTGCGAAGACGAGTTTTATTGAGCTACTCAAGAATTAAACAATGCTTATTGAACTAAATTGCATAGACTTTTAATGTGGAACTAAAGAATGAAATAATTCTTATCAATGCCTTGCTTAAATTGCATAGACTTCTATTATGGAACTTAAGAATTAAACAATACTTATTAAAGCTTTGCTAAATTGTGAAGACTACTTGTATTGTGGAACTCAAAAAACAATGCATAACAAAGCTTTGCTAAATTGCATAGACTTCTAATGTGGAACTCAAGAATGAAACAATGCTCAACAAAGCTTTGCATAATTTGCAGACACTTCTGTTGTGGAACTCAAGACTTAAGCAATTCTCATCAAAGCTTTGTTAAATTGCAAAGACTACTTCTATTGTGGAACTCAAGAATTAAACAATGCTCATCAATGCTTTTCTTAAAGTGCATAGACTTATATTGTGGAACTCAAAAATCAAACAATCCTCGTCAAAGCTTTGCTTAAATTGTGTAGACTTCTATTATGGAACTCAAGAATAAAGAAATGCTCATCAAAGCTTTACTAAATTGCAAAGATTACTTCTATTATGGAATTTAAGAATCAAACAACGCTCATCAAAGCTTTTCTAAACTGCATAGACTTCTAATGTGGAACTCAAGAATGAAACAATGCTCATCCAAGCTTTGCTTAAATTGTATAGACTTCTACTGTGGAACTCAAGAATTAAACAATGCTCTTCAAAGCATTGCTAAATTGTGAAGACGACTTTTCTTCAGGTACTCAAGAATTAAACAATGCTTATTGAACTAAATTGTGTTGTCTTTTAATGTGGAACTAAAGAATGAAATAATTCTTGTCAATGCCTTGCTTAAATTGCATAGACTTCTATTGTGGAACTTAAGAATTAAACCATGCTTATCAAAGCTTTGCTAAATCGCGAAGACTACTTCTGTTGTGGAACTCACGAATTAAACAACGCTCATGAAATCTTTGCTAAATTGCATAGACTTCTAAGGTGGAACTCAAGAATGAAACAATGCTCATTAGAGCTTTGCTTCAAATGTATAGACTTCTATTGTGTAACTCGATAATTAAACAATGCTCTTCAAACCTTTCCTAAATTGCGAAGACGAGTTTTATTGAGCTACTCAAGAATTAAACAATGCTTATTGAACTAAATTGCATAGACTTTTAATGTGGAACTAAAGAATGAAATAATTCTTATCAATGCCTTGCTTAAATTGCATAGACTTCTATTATGGAACTTAAGAATTAAACAATGCTTATCAAAGCTTTGCTAAATTGTGAAGACTACTTGTATTGTGGAACTCAAAAAACAATGCATAACAAAGCTTTGCGAAATTGCATAGACTTCTAATGTGGAACTCAAGAATGAAACAATGCTCAACAAAGCTTTGCATAAATTGCAGACACTTCTGTTGTGGAACTCAAGACTTAAGCAATTCTCATCAAAGCTTTGTTAAATTGCAAAGACTACTTCTATTGTGGAACTCAAGAATTAAACAATGCTCATCAATGCTTTTCTTAAAGTGCATAGACTTATATTGTGGAACTCAAAAATCAAACAATGCTCGTCAAAGCTTTGCTTAAATTGTGTAGACTTCTATTATGGAACTCAAGAATAAAGAAATGCTCATCAAAGCTTTACTAAATTGCAAAGATTACTTCTATTATGGAATTTAAGAATCAAACAACGCTCATCAAAGCTTTTCTAAACTGCATAGACTTCTAATGTGGAACTCAAGAATGAAACAATGCTCATCCAAGCTTTGCTTAAATTGTATAGACTTCTACTGTGGAACTCAAGAATTAAACAATGCTCTTCAAAGCATTGCTAAATTGTGAAGACGACTTTTCTTCAGGTACTCAAGAATTAAACAATGCTTAGTGAACTAAATTGTGTTGTCTTTTAATGTGGAACTAAAGAATGAAATAATTCTTGTCAATGCCTTGCTTAAATTGCATAGACTTCTATTGTGGAACTTAAGAATTAAACCATGCTTATCAAAGCTTTGCTAAATCGCGAAGACTACTTCTGTTGTGGAACTCACGAATTAAACAACGCTCATGAAATCTTTGCTAAATTGCATAGACTTCTAAGGTGGAACTCAAGAATGAAACAATGCTCATTAGAGCTTTGCTTCAAATGTATAGACTTCTATTGTGTAACTCGATAATTAAACAATGCTCTTCAAACCTTTCCTAAATTGCGAAGACGAGTTTTATTGAGCTACTCAAGAATTAAACAATGCTTATTGAACTAAATTGCATAGACTTTTAATGTGGAACTAAAGAATGAAATAATTCTTATCAATGCCTTGCTTAAATTGCATAGACTTCTATTATGGAACTTAAGAATTAAACAATGCTTATCAAAGCTTTGCTAAATTGTGAAGACTACTTGTATTGTGGAACTCAAAAAACAATGCATAACAAAGCTTTGCGAAATTGCATAGACTTCTAATGTGGAACTCAAGAATGAAACAATGCTCAACAAAGCTTTGCATAAATTGCAGACACTTCTGTTGTGGAACTCAAGACTTAAGCAATTCTCATCAAAGCTTTGTTAAATTGCAAAGACTACTTCTATTGTGGACTCAAGAATTAAACAATGCTCATCAATGCTTTTCTTAAAGTGCATAGACTTATATTGTGGAACTCATAAATCAAACAATGCTCGTCAAAGCTTTGCTTAAATTGCGTAGACTTCTATTATGGAACTCAAGAATAAAGAAATGCTCATCAAAGCTTTACTAAATTGCAAAGATTACTTCTATTATGGAATTTAAGAATCAAACAACGCTCATCAAAGCTTTTCTAAACTGCATAGACTTCTAATGTGGAACTCAAGAATGAAACAATGCTCATCCAAGCTTTGCTTAAATTGTATAGACTTCTACTGTGGAACTCAAGAATTAAACAATGCTCTTCAAAGTATTGCTAAATTGTGAAGACGACTTTTCTTCAGGTACTCAAGAATTAAACAATGCTTATTGAACTAAATTGTGTTGTCTTTTAATGTGGAACTAAAGAATGAAATAATTCTTGTCAATGCCTTGCTTAAATTGCATAGACTTCTATTGTGGAACTTAAGAATTAAACCATGCTTATCAAAGCTTGGCTAAATCGCGAAGACTACTTCTGTTGTGGAACTCACGAATTAAACAACGCTCATGAAATCTTTGCTAAATTGCATAGACTTCTAAGGTGGAACTCAAGAATGAAACAATGCTCATTAGAGCTTTGCTTCAAATGTATAGACTTCTATTGTGTAACTCGATAATTAAACAATGCTCTTCAAACCTTTCCTAAATTGCGAAGACGAGTTTTATTGAGCTACTCAAGAATTAAACAATGCTTATTGAACTAAATTGCATAGACTTTTAATGTGGAACTAAAGAATGAAATAATTCTTATCAATGCCTTGCTTAAATTGCATAGACTTCTATTATGGAACTTAAGAATTAAACAATGCTTATCAAAGCTTTGCTAAATTGTGAAGACTACTTGTATTGTGGAACTCAAAAAACAATGCATAACAAAGCTTTGCGAAATTGCATAGACTTCTAATGTGGAACTCAAGAATGAAACAATGCTCAACAAAGCTTTGCATAAATTGCAGACACTTCTGTTGTGGAACTCAAGACTTAAGCAATTCTCATCAAAGCTTTGTTAAATTGCAAAGACTACTTCTATTGTGGACTCAAGAATTAAACAATGCTCATCAATGCTTTTCTTAAAGTGCATAGACTTATATTGTGGAACTCATAAATCAAACAATGCTCGTCAAAGCTTTGCTTAAATTGCGTAGACTTCTATTATGGAACTCAAGAATAAAGAAATGCTCATCAAAGCTTTACTAAATTGCAAAGATTACTTCTATTATGGAATTTAAGAATCAAACAACGCTCATCAAAGCTTTTCTAAACTGCATAGACTTCTAATGTGGAACTCAAGAATGAAACAATGCTCATCCAAGCTTTGCTTAAATTGTATAGACTTCTACTGTGGAACTCAAGAATTAAACAATGCTCTTCAAAGTATTGCTAAATTGTGAAGACGACTTTTCTTCAGGTACTCAAGAATTAAACAATGCTTATTGAACTAAATTGTGTTGTCTTTTAATGTGGAACTAAAGAATGAAATAATTCTTGTCAATGCCTTGCTTAAATTGCATAGACTTCTATTGTGGAACTTAAGAATTAAACCATGCTTATCAAAGCTTGGCTAAATCGCGAAGACTACTTCTGTTGTGGAACTCACGAATTAAACAACGCTCATGAAATCTTTGCTAAATTGCATAGACTTCTAAGGTGGAACTCAAGAATGAAACAATGCTCATTAGAGCTTTGCTTCAAATGTATAGACTTCTATTGTGTAACTCGATAATTAAACAATGCTCTTCAAACCTTTCCTAAATTGCGAAGACGAGTTTTATTGAGCTACTCAAGAATTAAACAATGCTTATTGAACTAAATTGCATAGACTTTTAATGTGGAACTAAAGAATGAAATAATTCTTATCAATGCCTTGCTTAAATTGCATAGACTTCTATTATGGAACTTAAGAATTAAACAATGCTTATTAAAGCTTTGCTAAATTGTGAAGACTACTTGTATTGTGGAACTCAAAAAACAATGCATAACAAAGCTTTGCTAAATTGCATAGACTTCTAATGTGGAACTCAAGAATGAAACAATGCTCAACAAAGCTTTGCATAATTTGCAGACACTTCTGTTGTGGAACTCAAGACTTAAGCAATTCTCATCAAAGCTTTGTTAAATTGCAAAGACTACTTCTATTGTGGAACTCAAGAATTAAACAATGCTCATCAATGCTTTTCTTAAAGTGCATAGACTTATATTGTGGAACTCAAAAATCAAACAATCCTCGTCAAAGCTTTGCTTAAATTGTGTAGACTTCTATTATGGAACTCAAGAATAAAGAAATGCTCATCAAAGCTTTACTAAATTGCAAAGATTACTTCTATTATGGAATTTAAGAATCAAACAACGCTCATCAAAGCTTTTCTAAACTGCATAGACTTCTAATGTGGAACTCAAGAATGAAACAATGCTCATCCAAGCTTTGCTTAAATTGTATAGATTTCTACTGTGGAACTCAAGAATTAAACAATGCTCTTCAAAGCATTGCTAAATTGTGAAGACGACTTTTCTTCAGGTACTCAAGAATTAAACAATGCTTATTGAACTAAATTGTGTTGTCTTTTAATGTGGAACTAAAGAATGAAATAATTCTTGTCAATGCCTTGCTTAAATTGCATAGACTTCTATTGTGGAACTTAAGAATTAAACCATGCTTATCAAAGCTTTGCTAAATCGCGAAGACTACTTCTGTTGTGGAACTCACGAATTAAACAACGCTCATGAAATCTTTGCTAAATTGCATAGACTTCTAAGGTGGAACTCAAGAATGAAACAATGCTCATTAGAGCTTTGCTTCAAATGTATAGACTTCTATTGTGTAACTCGATAATTAAACAATGCTCTTCAAACCTTTCCTAAATTGCGAAGACGAGTTTTATTGAGCTACTCAAGAATTAAACAATGCTTATTGAACTAAATTGCATAGACTTTTAATGTGGAACTAAAGAATGAAATAATTCTTATCAATGCCTTGCTTAAATTGCATAGACTTCTATTATGGAACTTAAGAATTAAACAATGCTTATCAAAGCTTTGCTAAATTGTGAAGACTACTTGTATTGTGGAACTCAAAAAACAATGCATAACAAAGCTTTGCGAAATTGCATAGACTTCTAATGTGGAACTCAAGAATGAAACAATGCTCAACAAAGCTTTGCATAAATTGCAGACACTTCTGTTGTGGAACTCAAGACTTAAGCAATTCTCATCAAAGCTTTGTTAAATTGCAAAGACTACTTCTATTGTGGAACTCAAGAATTAAACAATGCTCATCAATGCTTTTCTTAAAGTGCATAGACTTATATTGTGGAACTCAAAAATCAAACAATGCTCGTCAAAGCTTTGCTTAAATTGTGTAGACTTCTATTATGGAACTCAAGAATAAAGAAATGCTCATCAAAGCTTTACTAAATTGCAAAGATTACTTCTATTATGGAATTTAAGAATCAAACAACGCTCATCAAAGCTTTTCTAAACTGCATAGACTTCTAATGTGGAACTCAAGAATGAAACAATGCTCATCCAAGCTTTGCTTAAATTGTATAGACTTCTACTGTGGAACTCAAGAATTAAACAATGCTCTTCAAAGCATTGCTAAATTGTGAAGACGACTTTTCTTCAGGTACTCAAGAATTAAACAATGCTTATTGAACTAAATTGTGTTGTCTTTTAATGTGGAACTAAAGAATGAAATAATTCTTGTCAATGCGTTGCTTAAATTGCATAGACTTCTATTGTGGAACTTAAGAATTAAACCATGCTTATCAAAGCTTTGCTAAATCGCGAAGACTACTTCTGTTGTGGAACTCACGAATTAAACAACGCTCATGAAATCTTTGCTAAATTGCATAGACTTCTAAGGTGGAACTCAAGAATGAAACAATGCTCATTAGAGCTTTGCTTCAAATGTATAGACTTCTATTGTGTAACTCGATAATTAAACAATGCTCTTCAAACCTTTCCTAAATTGCGAAGACGAGTTTTATTGAGCTACTCAAGAATTAAACAATGCTTATTGAACTAAATTGCATAGACTTTTAATGTGGAACTAAAGAATGAAATAATTCTTATCAATGCCTTGCTTAAATTGCATAGACTTCTATTATGGAACTTAAGAATTAAACAATGCTTATCAAAGCTTTGCTAAATTGTGAAGACTACTTGTATTGTGGAACTCAAAAAACAATGCATAACAAAGCTTTGCGAAATTGCATAGACTTCTAATGTGGAACTCAAGAATGAAACAATGCTCAACAAAGCTTTGCATAAATTGCAGACACTTCTGTTGTGGAACTCAAGACTTAAGCAATTCTCATCAAAGCTTTGTTAAATTGCAAAGACTACTTCTATTGTGGACTCAAGAATTAAACAATGCTCATCAATGCTTTTCTTAAAGTGCATAGACTTATATTGTGGAACTCATAAATCAAACAATGCTCGTCAAAGCTTTGCTTATATTGCGTAGACTTCTATTATGGAACTCAAGAATAAAGAAATGCTCATCAAAGCTTTACTAAATTGCAAAGATTACTTCTATTATGGAATTTAAGAATCAAACAACGCTCATCAAAGCTTTTCTAAACTGCATAGACTTCTAATGTGGAACTCAAGAATGAAACAATGCTCATCCAAGCTTTGCTTAAATTGTATAGACTTCTACTGTGGAACTCAAGAATTAAACAATGCTCTTCAAAGTATTGCTAAATTGTGAAGACGACTTTTCTTCAGGTACTCAAGAATTAAACAATGCTTATTGAACTAAATTGTGTTGTCTTTTAATGTGGAACTAAAGAATGAAATAATTCTTGTCAATGCCTTGCTTAAATTGCATAGACTTCTATTGTGGAACTTAAGAATTAAACCATGCTTATCAAAGCTTTGCTAAATCGCGAAGACTACTTCTGTTGTGGAACTCACGAATTAAACAACGCTCATGAAATCTTTGCTAAATTGCATAGACTTCTAAGGTGGAACTCAAGAATGAAACAATGCTCATTAGAGCTTTGCTTCAAATGTATAGACTTCTATTGTGTAACTCGATAATTAAACAATGCTCTTCAAACCTTTCCTAAATTGCGAAGACGAGTTTTATTGAGCTACTCAAGAATTAAACAATGCTTATTGAACTAAATTGCATAGACTTTTAATGTGGAACTAAAGAATGAAATAATTCTTATCAATGCCTTGCTTAAATTGCATAGACTTCTATTATGGAACTTAAGAATTAAACAATGCTTATTAAAGCTTTGCTAAATTGTGAAGACTACTTGTATTGTGGAACTCAAAAAACAATGCATAACAAAGCTTTGCTAAATTGCATAGACTTCTAATGTGGAACTCAAGAATGAAACAATGCTCAACAAAGCTTTGCATAATTTGCAGACACTTCTGTTGTGGAACTCAAGACTTAAGCAATTCTCATCAAAGCTTTGTTAAATTGCAAAGACTACTTCTATTGTGGAACTCAAGAATTAAACAATGCTCATCAATGCTTTTCTTAAAGTGCATAGACTTATATTGTGGAACTCAAAAATCAAACAATCCTCGTCAAAGCTTTGCTTAAATTGTGTAGACTTCTATTATGGAACTCAAGAATAAAGAAATGCTCATCAAAGCTTTACTAAATTGCAAAGATTACTTCTATTATGGAATTTAAGAATCAAACAACGCTCATCAAAGCTTTTCTAAACTGCATAGACTTCTAATGTGGAACTCAAGAATGAAACAATGCTCATCCAAGCTTTGCTTAAATTGTATAGATTTCTACTGTGGAACTCAAGAATTAAACAATGCTCTTCAAAGCATTGCTAAATTGTGAAGACGACTTTTCTTCAGGTACTCAAGAATTAAACAATGCTTATTGAACTAAATTGTGTTGTCTTTTAATGTGGAACTAAAGAATGAAATAATTCTTGTCAATGCCTTGCTTAAATTGCATAGACTTCTATTGTGGAACTTAAGAATTAAACCATGCTTATCAAAGCTTTGCTAAATCGCGAAGACTACTTCTGTTGTGGAACTCACGAATTAAACAACGCTCATGAAATCTTTGCTAAATTGCATAGACTTCTAAGGTGGAACTCAAGAATGAAACAATGCTCATTAGAGCTTTGCTTCAAATGTATAGACTTCTATTGTGTAACTCGATAATTAAACAATGCTCTTCAAACCTTTCCTAAATTGCGAAGACGAGTTTTATTGAGCTACTCAAGAATTAAACAATGCTTATTGAACTAAATTGCATAGACTTTTAATGTGGAACTAAAGAATGAAATAATTCTTATCAATGCCTTGCTTAAATTGCATAGACTTCTATTATGGAACTTAAGAATTAAACAATGCTTATCAAAGCTTTGCTAAATTGTGAAGACTACTTGTATTGTGGAACTCAAAAAACAATGCATAACAAAGCTTTGCGAAATTGCATAGACTTCTAATGTGGAACTCAAGAATGAAACAATGCTCAACAAAGCTTTGCATAAATTGCAGACACTTCTGTTGTGGAACTCAAGACTTAAGCAATTCTCATCAAAGCTTTGTTAAATTGCAAAGACTACTTCTATTGTGGACTCAAGAATTAAACAATGCTCATCAATGCTTTTCTTAAAGTGCATAGACTTATATTGTGGAACTCATAAATCAAACAATGCTCGTCAAAGCTTTGCTTAAATTGCGTAGACTTCTATTATGGAACTCAAGAATAAAGAAATGCTCATCAAAGCTTTACTAAATTGCAAAGATTACTTCTATTATGGAATTTAAGAATCAAACAACGCTCATCAAAGCTTTTCTAAACTGCATAGACTTCTAATGTGGAACTCAAGAATGAAACAATGCTCATCCAAGCTTTGCTTAAATTGTATAGACTTCTACTGTGGAACTCAAGAATTAAACAATGCTCTTCAAAGTATTGCTAAATTGTGAAGACGACTTTTCTTCAGGTACTCAAGAATTAAACAATGCTTATTGAACTAAATTGTGTTGTCTTTTAATGTGGAACTAAAGAATGAAATAATTCTTGTCAATGCCTTGCTTAAATTGAATAGACTTCTATTGTGGAACTTAAGAATTAAACCATGCTTATCAAAGCTTGGCTAAATCGCGAAGACTACTTCTGTTGTGGAACTCACGAATTAAACAACGCTCATGAAATCTTTGCTAAATTGCATAGACTTCTAAGGTGGAACTCAAGAATGAAACAATGCTCATTAGAGCTTTGCTTCAAATGTATAGACTTCTATTGTGTAACTCGATAATTAAACAATGCTCTTCAAACCTTTCCTAAATTGCGAAGACGAGTTTTATTGAGCTACTCAAGAATTAAACAATGCTTATTGAACTAAATTGCATAGACTTTTAATGTGGAACTAAAGAATGAAATAATTCTTATCAATGCCTTGCTTAAATTGCATAGACTTCTATTATGGAACTTAAGAATTAAACAATGCTTATTAAAGCTTTGCTAAATTGTGAAGACTACTTGTATTGTGGAACTCAAAAAACAATGCATAACAAAGCTTTGCTAAATTGCATAGACTTCTAATGTGGAACTCAAGAATGAAACAATGCTCAACAAAGCTTTGCATAATTTGCAGACACTTCTGTTGTGGAACTCAAGACTTAAGCAATTCTCATCAAAGCTTTGTTAAATTGCAAAGACTACTTCTATTGTGGAACTCAAGAATTAAACAATGCTCATCAATGCTTTTCTTAAAGTGCATAGACTTATATTGTGGAACTCAAAAATCAAACAATCCTCGTCAAAGCTTTGCTTAAATTGTGTAGACTTCTATTATGGAACTCAAGAATAAAGAAATGCTCATCAAAGCTTTACTAAATTGCAAAGATTACTTCTATTATGGAATTTAAGAATCAAACAACGCTCATCAAAGCTTTTCTAAACTGCATAGACTTCTAATGTGGAACTCAAGAATGAAACAATGCTCATCCAAGCTTTGCTTAAATTGTATAGATTTCTACTGTGGAACTCAAGAATTAAACAATGCTCTTCAAAGCATTGCTAAATTGTGAAGACGACTTTTCTTCAGGTACTCAAGAATTAAACAATGCTTATTGAACTAAATTGTGTTGTCTTTTAATGTGGAACTAAAGAATGAAATAATTCTTGTCAATGCCTTGCTTAAATTGCATAGACTTCTATTGTGGAACTTAAGAATTAAACCATGCTTATCAAAGCTTTGCTAAATCGCGAAGACTACTTCTGTTGTGGAACTCACGAATTAAACAACGCTCATGAAATCTTTGCTAAATTGCATAGACTTCTAAGGTGGAACTCAAGAATGAAACAATGCTCATTAGAGCTTTGCTTCAAATGTATAGACTTCTATTGTGTAACTCGATAATTAAACAATGCTCTTCAAACCTTTCCTAAATTGCGAAGACGAGTTTTATTGAGCTACTCAAGAATTAAACAATGCTTATTGAACTAAATTGCATAGACTTTTAATGTGGAACTAAAGAATGAAATAATTCTTATCAATGCCTTGCTTAAATTGCATAGACTTCTATTATGGAACTTAAGAATTAAACAATGCTTATCAAAGCTTTGCTAAATTGTGAAGACTACTTGTATTGTGGAACTCAAAAAACAATGCATAACAAAGCTTTGCGAAATTGCATAGACTTCTAATGTGGAACTCAAGAATGAAACAATGCTCAACAAAGCTTTGCATAAATTGCAGACACTTCTGTTGTGGAACTCAAGACTTAAGCAATTCTCATCAAAGCTTTGTTAAATTGCAAAGACTACTTCTATTGTGGACTCAAGAATTAAACAATGCTCATCAATGCTTTTCTTAAAGTGCATAGACTTATATTGTGGAACTCATAAATCAAACAATGCTCGTCAAAGCTTTGCTTAAATTGCGTAGACTTCTATTATGGAACTCAAGAATAAAGAAATGCTCATCAAAGCTTTACTAAATTGCAAAGATTACTTCTATTATGGAATTTAAGAATCAAACAACGCTCATCAAAGCTTTTCTAAACTGCATAGACTTCTAATGTGGAACTCAAGAATGAAACAATGCTCATCCAAGCTTTGCTTAAATTGTATAGACTTCTACTGTGGAACTCAAGAATTAAACAATGCTCTTCAAAGTATTGCTAAATTGTGAAGACGACTTTTCTTCAGGTACTCAAGAATTAAACAATGCTTATTGAACTAAATTGTGTTGTCTTTTAATGTGGAACTAAAGAATGAAATAATTCTTGTCAATGCCTTGCTTAAATTGAATAGACTTCTATTGTGGAACTTAAGAATTAAACCATGCTTATCAAAGCTTGGCTAAATCGCGAAGACTACTTCTGTTGTGGAACTCACGAATTAAACAACGCTCATGAAATCTTTGCTAAATTGCATAGACTTCTAAGGTGGAACTCAAGAATGAAACAATGCTCATTAGAGCTTTGCTTCAAATGTATAGACTTCTATTGTGTAACTCGATAATTAAACAATGCTCTTCAAACCTTTCCTAAATTGCGAAGACGAGTTTTATTGAGCTACTCAAGAATTAAACAATGCTTATTGAACTAAATTGCATAGACTTTTAATGTGGAACTAAAGAATGAAATAATTCTTATCAATGCCTTGCTTAAATTGCATAGACTTCTATTATGGAACTTAAGAATTAAACAATGCTTATTAAAGCTTTGCTAAATTGTGAAGACTACTTGTATTGTGGAACTCAAAAAACAATGCATAACAAAGCTTTGCTAAATTGCATAGACTTCTAATGTGGAACTCAAGAATGAAACAATGCTCAACAAAGCTTTGCATAATTTGTAGACACTTCTGTTGTGGAACTCAAGACTTAAGCAATTCTCATCAAAGCTTTGTTAAATTGCAAAGACTACTTCTATTGTGGAACTCAAGAATTAAACAATGCTCATCAATGCTTTTCTTAAAGTGCATAGACTTATATTGTGGAACTCAAAAATCAAACAATGCTCGTCAAAGCTTTGCTTAAATTGTGTAGACTTCTATTATGGAACTCAAGAATAAAGAAATGCTCATCAAAGCTTTACTAAATTGCAAAGATTACTTCTATTATGGAATTTAAGAATCAAACAACGCTCATCAAAGCTTTTCTAAACTGCATAGACTTCTAATGTGGAACTCAAGAATGAAACAATGCTCATCCAAGCTTTGCTTAAATTGTATAGATTTCTACTGTGGAACTCAAGAATTAAACAATGCTCTTCAAAGCATTGCTAAATTGTGAAGACGACTTTTCTTCAGGTACTCAAGAATTAAACAATGCTTATTGAACTAAATTGTGTTGTCTTTTAATGTGGAACTAAAGAATGAAATAATTCTTGTCAATGCCTTGCTTAAATTGCATAGACTTCTATTGTGGAACTTAAGAATTAAACCATGCTTATCAAAGCTTTGCTAAATCGCGAAGACTACTTCTGTTGTGGAACTCACGAATTAAACAACGCTCATGAAATCTTTGCTAAATTGCATAGACTTCTAAGGTGGAACTCAAGAATGAAACAATGCTCATTAGAGCTTTGCTTCAAATGTATAGACTTCTATTGTGTAACTCGATAATTAAACAATGCTCTTCAAACCTTTCCTAAATTGCGAAGACGAGTTTTATTGAGCTACTCAAGAATTAAACAATGCTTATTGAACTAAATTGCATAGACTTTTAATGTGGAACTAAAGAATGAAATAATTCTTATCAATGCCTTGCTTAAATTGCATAGACTTCTATTATGGAACTTAAGAATTAAACAATGCTTATCAAAGCTTTGCTAAATTGTGAAGACTACTTGTATTGTGGAACTCAAAAAACAATGCATAACAAAGCTTTGCGAAATTGCATAGACTTCTAATGTGGAACTCAAGAATGAAACAATGCTCAACAAAGCTTTGCATAAATTGCAGACACTTCTGTTGTGGAACTCAAGACTTAAGCAATTCTCATCAAAGCTTTGTTAAATTGCAAAGACTACTTCTATTGTGGAACTCAAGAATTAAACAATGCTCATCAATGCTTTTCTTAAAGTGCATAGACTTATATTGTGGAACTCAAAAATCAAACAATCCTCGTCAAAGCTTTGCTTAAATTGTGTAGACTTCTATTATGGAACTCAAGAATAAAGAAATGCTCATCAAAGCTTTACTAAATTGCAAAGATTACTTCTATTATGGAATTTAAGAATCAAACAACGCTCATCAAAGCTTTTCTAAACTGCATAGACTTCTAATGTGGAACTCAAGAATGAAACAATGCTCATCCAAGCTTTGCTTAAATTGTATAGATTTCTACTGTGGAACTCAAGAATTAAACAATGCTCTTCAAAGCATTGCTAAATTGTGAAGACGACTTTTCTTCAGGTACTCAAGAATTAAACAATGCTTATTGAACTAAATTGTGTTGTCTTTTAATGTGGAACTAAAGAATGAAATAATTCTTGTCAATGCCTTGCTTAAATTGCATAGACTTCTATTGTGGAACTTAAGAATTAAACCATGCTTATCAAAGCTTTGCTAAATCGCGAAGACTACTTCTGTTGTGGAACTCACGAATTAAACAACGCTCATGAAATCTTTGCTAAATTGCATAGACTTCTAAGGTGGAACTCAAGAATGAAACAATGCTCATTAGAGCTTTGCTTCAAATGTATAGACTTCTATTGTGTAACTCGATAATTAAACAATGCTCTTCAAACCTTTCCTAAATTGCGAAGACGAGTTTTATTGAGCTACTCAAGAATTAAACAATGCTTATTGAACTAAATTGCATAGACTTTTAATGTGGAACTAAAGAATGAAATAATTCTTATCAATGCCTTGCTTAAATTGCATAGACTTCTATTATGGAACTTAAGAATTAAACAATGCTTATCAAAGCTTTGCTAAATTGTGAAGACTACTTGTATTGTGGAACTCAAAAAACAATGCATAACAAAGCTTTGCGAAATTGCATAGACTTCTAATGTGGAACTCAAGAATGAAACAATGCTCAACAAAGCTTTGCATAAATTGCAGACACTTCTGTTGTGGAACTCAAGACTTAAGCAATTCTCATCAAAGCTTTGTTAAATTGCAAAGACTACTTCTATTGTGGACTCAAGAATTAAACAATGCTCATCAATGCTTTTCTTAAAGTGCATAGACTTATATTGTGGAACTCATAAATCAAACAATGCTCGTCAAAGCTTTGCTTAAATTGCGTAGACTTCTATTATGGAACTCAAGAATAAAGAAATGCTCATCAAAGCTTTACTAAATTGCAAAGATTACTTCTATTATGGAATTTAAGAATCAAACAACGCTCATCAAAGCTTTTCTAAACTGCATAGACTTCTAATGTGGAACTCAAGAATGAAACAATGCTCATCCAAGCTTTGCTTAAATTGTATAGACTTCTACTGTGGAACTCAAGAATTAAACAATGCTCTTCAAAGTATTGCTAAATTGTGAAGACGACTTTTCTTCAGGTACTCAAGAATTAAACAATGCTTATTGAACTAAATTGTGTTGTCTTTTAATGTGGAACTAAAGAATGAAATAATTCTTGTCAATGCCTTGCTTAAATTGAATAGACTTCTATTGTGGAACTTAAGAATTAAACCATGCTTATCAAAGCTTGGCTAAATCGCGAAGACTACTTCTGTTGTGGAACTCACGAATTAAACAACGCTCATGAAATCTTTGCTAAATTGCATAGACTTCTAAGGTGGAACTCAAGAATGAAACAATGCTCATTAGAGCTTTGCTTCAAATGTATAGACTTCTATTGTGTAACTCGATAATTAAACAATGCTCTTCAAACCTTTCCTAAATTGCGAAGACGAGTTTTATTGAGCTACTCAAGAATTAAACAATGCTTATTGAACTAAATTGCATAGACTTTTAATGTGGAACTAAAGAATGAAATAATTCTTATCAATGCCTTGCTTAAATTGCATAGACTTCTATTATGGAACTTAAGAATTAAACAATGCTTATTAAAGCTTTGCTAAATTGTGAAGACTACTTGTATTGTGGAACTCAAAAAACAATGCATAACAAAGCTTTGCTAAATTGCATAGACTTCTAATGTGGAACTCAAGAATGAAACAATGCTCAACAAAGCTTTGCATAATTTGTAGACACTTCTGTTGTGGAACTCAAGACTTAAGCAATTCTCATCAAAGCTTTGTTAAATTGCAAAGACTACTTCTATTGTGGAACTCAAGAATTAAACAATGCTCATCAATGCTTTTCTTAAAGTGCATAGACTTATATTGTGGAACTCAAAAATCAAACAATGCTCGTCAAAGCTTTGCTTAAATTGTGTAGACTTCTATTATGGAACTCAAGAATAAAGAAATGCTCATCAAAGCTTTACTAAATTGCAAAGATTACTTCTATTATGGAATTTAAGAATCAAACAACGCTCATCAAAGCTTTTCTAAACTGCATAGACTTCTAATGTGGAACTCAAGAATGAAACAATGCTCATCCAAGCTTTGCTTAAATTGTATAGATTTCTACTGTGGAACTCAAGAATTAAACAATGCTCTTCAAAGCATTGCTAAATTGTGAAGACGACTTTTCTTCAGGTACTCAAGAATTAAACAATGCTTATTGAACTAAATTGTGTTGTCTTTTAATGTGGAACTAAAGAATGAAATAATTCTTGTCAATGCCTTGCTTAAATTGCATAGACTTCTATTGTGGAACTTAAGAATTAAACCATGCTTATCAAAGCTTTGCTAAATCGCGAAGACTACTTCTGTTGTGGAACTCACGAATTAAACAACGCTCATGAAATCTTTGCTAAATTGCATAGACTTCTAAGGTGGAACTCAAGAATGAAACAATGCTCATTAGAGCTTTGCTTCAAATGTATAGACTTCTATTGTGTAACTCGATAATTAAACAATGCTCTTCAAACCTTTCCTAAATTGCGAAGACGAGTTTTATTGAGCTACTCAAGAATTAAACAATGCTTATTGAACTAAATTGCATAGACTTTTAATGTGGAACTAAAGAATGAAATAATTCTTATCAATGCCTTGCTTAAATTGCATAGACTTCTATTATGGAACTTAAGAATTAAACAATGCTTATCAAAGCTTTGCTAAATTGTGAAGACTACTTGTATTGTGGAACTCAAAAAACAATGCATAACAAAGCTTTGCGAAATTGCATAGACTTCTAATGTGGAACTCAAGAATGAAACAATGCTCAACAAAGCTTTGCATAAATTGCAGACACTTCTGTTGTGGAACTCAAGACTTAAGCAATTCTCATCAAAGCTTTGTTAAATTGCAAAGACTACTTCTATTGTGGAACTCAAGAATTAAACAATGCTCATCAATGCTTTTCTTAAAGTGCATAGACTTATATTGTGGAACTCAAAAATCAAACAATGCTCGTCAAAGCTTTGCTTAAATTGCGTAGACTTCTATTATGGAACTCAAGAATAAAGAAATGCTCATCAAAGCTTTACTAAATTGCAAAGATTACTTCTATTATGGAATTTAAGAATCAAACAACGCTCATCAAAGCTTTTCTAAACTGCATAGACTTCTAATGTGGAACTCAAGAATGAAACAATGCTCATCCAAGCTTTGCTTAAATTGTATAGACTTCTACTGTGGAACTCAAGAATTAAACAATGCTCTTCAAAGCATTGCTAAATTGTGAAGACGACTTTTCTTCAGGTACTCAAGAATTAAACAATGCTTATTGAACTAAATTGTGTTGTCTTTTAATGTGGAACTAAAGAATGAAATAATTCTTGTCAATGCCTTGCTTAAATTGCATAGACTTCTATTGTGGAACTTAAGAATTAAACCATGCTTATCAAAGCTTTGCTAAATCGCGAAGACTACTTCTGTTGTGGAACTCACGAATTAAACAACGCTCATGAAATCTTTGCTAAATTGCATAGACTTCTAAGGTGGAACTCAAGAATGAAACAATGCTCATTAGAGCTTTGCTTCAAATGTATAGACTTCTATTGTGTAACTCGATAATTAAACAATGCTCTTCAAACCTTTCCTAAATTGCGAAGACGAGTTTTATTGAGCTACTCAAGAATTAAACAATGCTTATTGAACTAAATTGCATAGACTTTTAATGTGGAACTAAAGAATGAAATAATTCTTATCAATGCCTTGCTTAAATAGCATAGACTTCTATTATGGAACTTAAGAATTAAACAATGCTTATCAAAGCTTTGCTAAATTGTGAAGACTACTTGTATTGTGGAACTCAAAAAACAATGCATAACAAAGCTTTGCTAAATTGCATAGACTTCTAATGTGGAACTCAAGAATGAAACAATGCTCAACAAAGCTTTGCATAAATTGCAGACACTTCTGTTGTGGAACTCAAGACTTAAGCAATTCTCATCAAAGCTTTGTTAAATTGCAAAGACTACTTCTATTGTGGAACTCAAGAATTAAACAATGCTCATCAATGCTTTTCTTAAAGTGCATAGACTTATATTGTGGAACTCATAAATCAAACAATGCTCGTCAAAGCTTTGCTTAAATTGCGTAGACTTCTATTATGGAACTCAAGAATAAAGAAATGCGCATCAAAGCTTTACTAAATTGCAAAGATTACTTCTATTATGGAATTTAAGAATCAAACAACGCTCATCAAAGCTTTTCTAAACTGCATAGACTTCTAATGTGGAACTCAAGAATGAAACAATGCTCATCCAAGCTTTGCTTAAATTGTATAGACTTCTACTGTGGAACTCAAGAATTAAACAATGCTCTTCAAAGCATTGCTAAATTGTGAAGACGACTTTTCTTCAGGTACTCAAGAATTAAGCAATGCTTATTGAACTAAATTGTGTTGTCTTTTAATGTGGAACTAAAGAATGAAATAATTCTTGTCAATGCCTTGCTTAAATTGCATAGACTTCTATTGTGGAACTTAAGAATTAAACCATGCTTATCAAAGCTTTGCTAAATCGCGAAGACTACTTCTGTTGTGGAACTCACGAATTAAACAACGCTCATGAAATCTTTGCTAAATTGCATAGACTTCTAAGGTGGAACTCAAGAATGAAACAATGCTCATTAGAGCTTTGCTTCAAATGTATAGACTTCTATTGTGTAACTCGATAATTAAACAATGCTCTTCAAACCTTTCCTAAATTGCGAAGACGAGTTTTATTGAGCTACTCAAGAATTAAACAATGCTTATTGAACTAAATTGCATAGACTTTTAATGTGGAACTAAAGAATGAAATAATTCTTATCAATGCCTTGCTTAAATTGCATAGACTTCTATTATGGAACTTAAGAATTAAACAATGCTTATCAAAGCTTTGCTAAATTGTGAAGACTACTTGTATTGTGGAACTCAAAAAACAATGCATAACAAAGCTTTGCTAAATTGCATAGACTTCTAATGTGGAACTCAAGAATGAAACAATGCTCAACAAAGCTTTGCATAAATTGCAGACACTTCTGTTGTGGAACTCAAGACTTAAGCAATTCTCATCAAAGCTTTGTTAAATTGCAAAGACTACTTCTATTGTGGAACTCAAGAATTAAACAATGCTCATCAATGCTTTTCTTAAAGTGCATAGACTTATATTGTGGAACTCATAAATCAAACAATGCTCGTCAAAGCTTTGCTTAAATTGCGTAGACTTCTATTATGGAACTCAAGAATAAAGAAATGCTCATCAAAGCTTTACTAAATTGCAAAGATTACTTCTATTATGGAATTTAAGAATCAAACAACGCTCATCAAAGCTTTTCTAAACTGCATAGACTTCTAATGTGGAACTCAAGAATGAAACAATGCTCATCCAAGCTTTGCTTAAATTGTATAGACTTCTACTGTGGAACTCAAGAATTAAACAATGCTCTTCAAAGCATTGCTAAATTGTGAAGACGACTTTTCTTCAGGTACTCAAGAATTAAACAATGCTTATTGAACTAAATTGTGTTGTCTTTTAATGTGGAACTAAAGAATGAAATAATTCTTGTCAATGCCTTGCTTAAATTGCATAGACTTCTATTGTGGAACTTAAGAATTAAACCATGCTTATCAAAGCTTTGCTAAATCGCGAAGACTACTTCTGTTGTGGAACTCACGAATTAAACAACGCTCATGAAATCTTTGCTAAATTGCATAGAGTTCTAAGGTGGAACTCAAGAATGAAACAATGCTCATTAGAGCTTTGCTTCAAATGTATAGACTTCTATTGTGTAACTCGATAATTAAACAATGCTCTTCAAACCTTTCCTAAATTGCGAAGACGAGTTTTATTGAGCTACTCAAGAATTAAACAATGCTTATTGAACTAAATTGCATAGACTTTTAATGTGGAACTAAAGAATGAAATAATTCTTATCAATGCCTTGCTTAAATTGCATAGACTTCTATTATGGAACTTAAGAATTAAACAATGCTTATCAAAGCTTTGCTAAATTGTGAAGACTACTTGTATTGTGGAACTCAAAAAACAATGCATAACAAAGCTTTGCTAAATTGCATAGACTTCTAATGTGGAACTCAAGAATGAAACAATGCTCAACAAAGCTTTGCATAAATTGCAGACACTTCTGTTGTGGAACTCAAGACTTAAGCAATTCTCATCAAAGCTTTGTTAAATTGCAAAGACTACTTCTATTGTGGAACTCAAGAATTAAACAATGCTCATCAATGCTTTTCTTAAAGTGCATAGACTTATATTGTGGAACTCATAAATCAAACAATGCTCGTCAAAGCTTTGCTTAAATTGCGTAGACTTCTATTATGGAACTCAAGAATAAAGAAATGCTCATCAAAGCTTTACTAAATTGCAAAGATTACTTCTATTATGGAATTTAAGAATCAAACAACGCTCATCAAAGCTTTTCTAAACTGCATAGACTTCTAATGTGGAACTCAAGAATGAAACAATGCTCATCCAAGCTTTGCTTAAATTGTATAGACTTCTACTGTGGAACTCAAGAATTAAACAATGCTCTTCAAAGCATTGCTAAATTGTGAAGACGACTTTTCTTCAGGTACTCAAGAATTAAACAATGCTTATTGAACTAAATTGTGTTGTCTTTTAATGTGGAACTAAAGAATGAAATAATTCTTGTCAATGCCTTGCTTAAATTGCATAGACTTCTATTGTGGAACTTAAGAATTAAACCATGCTTATCAAAGCTTTGCTAAATCGCGAAGACTACTTCTGTTGTGGAACTCACGACTTAAACAACGCTCATGAAATCTTTGCTAAATTGCATAGACTTCTAAGGTGGAACTCAAGAATGAAACAATGCTCATTAGAGCTTTGCTTCAAATGTATAGACTTCTATTGTGTAACTCGATAATTAAACAATGCTCTTCAAACCTTTCCTAAATTGCGAAGACGAGTTTTATTGAGCTACTCAAGAATTAAACAATGCTTATTGAACTAAATTGCATAGACTTTTAATGTGGAACTAAAGAATGAAATAATTCTTATCAATGCCTTGCTTAAATTGCATAGACTTCTATTATGGAACTTAAGAATTAAACAATGCTTATCAAAGCTTTGCTAAATTGTGAAGACTACTTGTATTGTGGAACTCAAAAAACAATGCATAACAAAGCTTTGCTAAATTGCATAGACTTCTAATGTGGAACTCAAGAATGAAACAATGCTCAACAAAGCTTTGCATAAATTGCAGACACTTCTGTTGTGGAACTCAAGACTTAAGCAATTCTCATCAAAGCTTTGTTAAATTGCAAAGACTACTTCTATTGTGGAACTCAAGAATTAAACAATGCTCATCAATGCTTTTCTTAAAGTGCATAGACTTATATTGTGGAACTCATAAATCAAACAATGCTCGTCAAAGCTTTGCTTAAATTGCGTAGACTTCTATTATGGAACTCAAGAATAAAGAAATGCTCATCAAAGCTTTACTAAATTGCAAAGATTACTTCTATTATGGAATTTAAGAATCAAACAACGCTCATCAAAGCTTTTCTAAACTGCATAGACTTCTAATGTGGAACTCAAGAATGAAACAATGCTCATCCAAGCTTTGCTTAAATTGTACAGACTTCTACTGTGGAACTCAAGAATTAAACAATGCTCTTCAAAGCATTGCTAAATTGTGAAGACGACTTTTCTTCAGGTACTCAAGAATTAAACAATGCTTATTGAACTAAATTGTGTTGTCTTTTAATGTGGAACTAAAGAATGAAATAATTCTTGTCAATGCCTTGCTTAAATTGCATAGACTTCTATTGTGGAACTTAAGAATTAAACCATGCTTATCAAAGCTTTGCTAAATCGCGAAGACTACTTCTGTTGTGGAACTCACGAATTAAACAACGCTCATGAAATCTTTGCTAAATTGCATAGACTTCTAAGGTGGAACTCAAGAATGAAACAATGCTCATTAGAGCTTTGCTTCAAATGTATAGACTTCTATTGTGTAACTCGATAATTAAACAATGCTCTTCAAACCTTTCCTAAATTGCGAAGACGAGTTTTATTGAGCTACTCAAGAATTAAACAATGCTTATTGAACTAAATTGCATAGACTTTTAATGTGGAACTAAAGAATGAAATAATTCTTATCAATGCCTTGCTTAAATTGCATAGACTTCTATTATGGAACTTAAGAATTAAACAATGCTTATCAAAGCTTTGCTAAATTGTGAAGACTACTTGTATTGTGGAACTCAAAAAACAATGCATAACAAAGCTTTGCTAAATTGCATAGACTTCTAATGTGGAACTCAAGAATGAAACAATGCTCAACAAAGCTTTGCATAAATTGCAGACACTTCTGTTGTGGAACTCAAGACTTAAGCAATTCTCATCAAAGCTTTGTTAAATTGCAAAGACTACTTCTATTGTGGAACTCAAGAATTAAACAATGCTCATCAATGCTTTTCTTAAAGTGCATAGACTTATATTGTGGAACTCATAAATCAAACAATGCTCGTCAAAGCTTTGCTTAAATTGCGTAGACTTCTATTATGGAACTCAAGAATAAAGAAATGCTCCTCAAAGCTTTACTAAATTGCAAAGATTACTTCTATTATGGAATTTAAGAATCAAACAACGCTCATCAAAGCTTTTCTAAACTGCATAGACTTCTAATGTGGAACTCAAGAATGAAACAATGCTCATCCAAGCTTTGCTTAAATTGTATAGACTTCTACTGTGGAACTCAAGAATTAAACAATGCTCTTCAAAGCATTGCTAAATTGTGAAGACGACTTTTCTTCAGGTACTCAAGAATTAAACAATGCTTATTGAACTAAATTGTGTTGTCTTTTAATGTGGAACTAAAGAATGAAATAATTCTTGTCAATGCCTTGCTTAAATTGCATAGACTTCTATTGTGGAACTTAAGAATTAAACCATGCTTATCAAAGCTTTGCTAAATCGCGAAGACTACTTCTGTTGTGGAACTCACGAATTAAACAACGCTCATGAAATCTTTGCTAAATTGCATAGACTTCTAAGGTGGAACTCAAGAATGAAACAATGCTCATTAGAGCTTTGCTTCAAATGTATAGACTTCTATTGTGTAACTTGATAATTAAACAATGCTCTTCAAACCTTTCCTAAATTGCGAAGACGAGTTTTATTGAGCTACTCAAGAATTAAACAATGCTTATTGAACTAAATTGCATAGACTTTTAATGTGGAACTAAAGAATGAAATAATTCTTATCAATGCCTTGCTTAAATTGCATAGACTTCTATTATGGAACTTAAGAATTAAACAATGCTTATCAAAGCTTTGCTAAATTGTGAAGACTACTTGTATTGTGGAACTCAAAAAACAATGCATAACAAAGCTTTGCTAAATTGCATAGACTTCTAATGTGGAACTCAAGAATGAAACAATGCTCAACAAAGCTTTGCATAAATTGCAGACACTTCTGTTGTGGAACTCAAGACTTAAGCAATTCTCATCAAAGCTTTGTTAAATTGCAAAGACTACTTCTATTGTGGAACTCAAGAATTAAACAATGCTCATCAATGCTTTTCTTAAAGTGCATAGACTTATATTGTGGAACTCATAAATCAAACAATGCTCGTCAAAGCTTTGCTTAAATTGCGTAGACTTCTATTATGGAACTCAAGAATAAAGAAATGCTCATCAAAGCTTTACTAAATTGCAAAGATTACTTCTATTATGGAATTTAAGAATCAAACAACGCTCATCAAAGCTTTTCTAAACTGCATAGACTTCTAATGTGGAACTCAAGAATGAAACAATGCTCATCCAAGCTTTGCTTAAATTGTATAGACTTCTACTGTGGAACTCAAGAATTAAACAATGCTCTTCAAAGCATTGCTAAATTGTGAAGACGACTTTTCTTCAGGTACTCAAGAATTAAACAATGCTTATTGAACTAAATTGTGTTGTCTTTTAATGTGGAACTAAAGAATGAAATAATTCTTGTCAATGCCTTGCTTAAATTGCATAGACTTCTATTGTGGAACTTAAGAATTAAACCATGCTTATCAAAGCTTTGCTAAATCGCGAAGACTACTTCTGTTGTGGAACTCACGAATTAAACAACGCTCATGAAATCTTTGCTAAATTGCATAGACTTCTAAGGTGGAACTCAAGAATGAAACAATGCTCATTAGAGCTTTGCTTCAAATGTATAGACTTCTATTGTGTAACTCGATAATTAAACAATGCTCTTCAAACCTTTCCTAAATTGCGAAGACGAGTTTTATTGAGCTACTCAAGAATTAAACAATGCTTATTGAACTAAATTGCATAGACTTTTAATGTGGAACTAAAGAATGAAATAATTCTTATCAATGCCTTGCTTAAATTGCATCGACTTCTATTATGGAACTTAAGAATTAAACAATGCTTATCAAAGCTTTGCTAAATTGTGAAGACTACTTGTTTTGTGGAACTCAAAAAACAATGCATAACAAAGCTTTGCTAAATTGCATAGACTTCTAATGTGGAACTCAAGAATGAAACAATGCTCAACAAAGCTTTGCATAAATTGCAGACACTTCTGTTGTGGAACTCAAGACTTAAGCAATTCTCATCAAAGCTTTGTTAAATTGCAAAGACTACTTCTATTGTGGAACTCAAGAATTAAACAATGCTCATCAATGCTTTTCTTAAAGTGCATAGACTTATATATTGTGGAACTCAAAAATCAAACAATGCTCGTCAAAGCTTTGCTTAAATTGCGTAGACTTCTATTATGGAACTCAAGAATAAAGAAATGCTCATCAAAGCTTTACTAAATTGCAAAGATTACTTCTATTATGGAAATTTAAGAATCAAACAACGCTCATCAAAGCTTTTCTAAACTGCATAGACTTCTAATGTGGAACTCAAGAATGAAACAATGCTCATCCAAGCCTTGCTTAAATTGTATAGACTTCTACTGTGGAACTCAAGAATTAAACAATGCTCTTCAAAGCATTGCTAAATTGTGAAGACGACTTTTCTTCAGGTACTCAAGAATTAAACAATGCTTATTGAACTAAATTGTGTTGTCTTTTAATGTGGAACTAAAGAATGAAATAATTCTTGTCAATGCCTTGCTTAAATTGCATAGACTTCTATTGTGGAACTTAAGAATTAAACCATGCTTATCAAAGCTTTGCTAAATCGCGAAGACTACTTCTGTTGTGGAACTCACGAATTAAACAACGCTCATGAAATCTTTGCTAAATTGCATAGACTTCTAAGGTGGAACTCAAGAATGAAACAATGCTCATTAGAGCTTTGCTTCAAATGTATAGACTTCTATTGTGTAACTCGATAATTAAACAATGCTCTTCAAACCTTTCCTAAATTGCGAAGACGAGTTTTATTGAGCTACTCAAGAATTAAAACAATGCTTATTGAACTAAATTGCATAGACTTTTAATGTGGAACTAAAGAATGAAATAATTCTTATCAATGCCTTGCTTAAATTGCATAGACTTCTATTATGGAACTTAAGAATTAAACAATGCTTATCAAAGCTTTGCTAAATTGTGAAGACTACTTGTATTGTGGAACTCAAAAAACAATGCATAACAAAGCTTTGCTAAATTGCATAGACTTCTAATGTGGAACTCAAGAATGAAACAATGCTCAACCCCCCCCAAAGCTTTGCATAAATTGCC